>NC_044916.1:21255577-21277083 GCF_003576645.1 Ipomoea triloba | reverse complement strand
AAAAAAAAAAAAAAAAAAAAAAAAAACAATTTGTGCGTCCAGCTGGCGAGTATAGTGCACGCGCCAACTAGGCGTGATAGTGTGCCTCTGATTCCTTTTTTCTTACTCAGTGGGCTGCACAAAAATGTGTTACTTGCAAGAGAAAAGATCATTAAAAAAATAATTAGTCTAAAAACCTACACCCAATTTTTGTATTTATTTATTGCAAAAACTCTTTCAAAAACTACAAATGTGGTTGCTCTAAAGATGTATTTCCCCATCCCTTAGCTATTACAGTATATTCTATGAAAATTAAAATAATAGTGATGACTAGTACTAATAAGCTTCTTTTCAGCCAAAGGTCTTGTGGCAATGTGGCCAAGCGGCATAACTGTGGCCCTCCCAAATGAGAGGTCACAGATTTGATCCCCAATGAGACCTTATGAACAGATACTACATTCTAACAGAGTCAATAATAATATTCCAAAAAAAAAAAAGTACTAAGCTTGTAGGGTGTAGCTAGCTAGTGTGTAACCCACCCTACGTATAGTAGCCTTCCCCGTTGTTATATATAGCTCCCTCCAAGCTATCTAATTTTGTCCACACAACCCAGCACAGCACAACACACTTAGCTTACTGAATATTAAGTTTAGTGTGCAAATTAAAGTGAAGATTAGAAAAATGGGTGAAGTTGCAGCAGCTTTCCCCGGGGGAAGTGAAATGAGGAATGGGAATGGGCAAAGAAAGAGCTGTTGGTATGAAGAGGAGATTGATACGGACTTGAGATGGTGCTTTGCTCTTAACAGGTAATATAACATTATTAATTAACTTCAATTCTCCTATCCCATCCCACCCCACATATATCCTTTAATTTTACTACAATAATTCATGTTATTAATTAGTTGATCATCATCTCATCTACTTGAATTGTGTCCAATCTTCATGCAATTTTGTAGTAGTGAAAACATACATTTATGCAGTGATTAAAATATGTTTTTTCTTGAATTGCATTATGCATTCAAATATTATACGGATTGGAGTATTAAAAAGAAAAAAAGTAAGGAAGACAGATCAGAGAATTCTCTTTTTGTTTTATGTTCTAAAAGAAGAGATAGATCTAATTAGGAAAAAGTGTATTGGAATTGATCGAAGTTGGGAAGTCTTTTCAATTTTCTCTACATGTTTAATACATCTGTCCATCAAAGTATAAACTGTACAACAACACACACTGACACACACTCTCTCTATATACTTTAAACAAATTAATTAAACCCCATCTAAAATTAAACATGCATTGCATGCATGTGAAGGATATATATATATATATATATATATATATATATATATATATATATATATATATATATATATATCCTTCACATGCATGCAATGCATGTTTAATTTTAGATGGGGTTTAATTAATTTGTTTAAAGTATATAGAGAGAGTGTGTGTCAGTGTGTGTTGTTGTACAGTTTATACTTTGATGGACAGATGTATTAAACATGTACAACAACACACACTGACACACACTCTCTCTATATACTTTAAACAAATTAATTAAACCCCATCTAAAATTAAACATGCATTGCATGCATGTGAAGGATATATATATATATATATATATATATCCTTCACATGCATGCAATGCATGTTTAATTTTAGATGGGGTTTAATTAATTTGTTTAAAGTATATAGAGAGAGTGTGTGTCAGTGTGTGTTGTTGTACAGTTTATACTTTGATGGACAGATGTATTAAACATGTACAACAACACACACTGACACACACTCTCTCTATATACTTTAAACAAATTAATTAAACCCCATCTAAAATTAAACATGCATTGCATGCATGTGAAGGATATATATATATATATATATATATATCCTTCACATGCATGCAATGCATGTTTAATTTTAGATGGGGTTTAATTAATTTGTTTAAAGTATATAGAGAGAGTGTGTGTCAGTGTGTGTTGTTGTACAGTTTATACTTTGATGGACAGATGTATTAAACATGTACAACAACACACACTGACACACACTCTCTCTATATACTTTAAACAAATTAATTAAACCCCATCTAAAATTAAACATGCATTGCATGCATGTGAAGGATATATATATATATATATATATATATATATATATATATATATATATATATATATATATATATCATTACCAATTAAATGCTTTATTTTTGAAAACAATAATATAATAATATACTTGTTTTTGGCATACAGCATACTGCACACAGGAGCTAGTCAGTATCAGGACATTCAGCTTCTGGACACAAAGCCCTTTGGAAAGGTTAGTTAATTATTAGTTTCTACATATATACATACTCATCATAAATATAATATAATTATTAATTTCCAATAATATAATATTTGGAAATCTGATCTGATCTCACAACTAACCCTGCTAGCTACGTACCTAATTAAACAGGCACTGGTGATTGATGGAAAGCTGCAGAGTGCTGAAATTGATGAATTTATCTACCATGAGTGCCTTGTTCATCCACCATTGCTTCATCATCCCAAGTATATATTATTATTATTATTATTATTATTATTATTAATTCAATTCAGAATATAATAATTTGGTTGAAATTTTAACATCATATCATTTTTGGTTTTATTTATGCATTGATTTTGTTAAATATAAATATATATAGTCCGAAAAGTGTGTTCATCATGGGAGGTGGTGAAGGTTCTACTGCCAGAGAGTTACTGAGGCACAACACAATTAACAAGGTTGTCATGTGTGACATTGATCAGGTTAGTTACTTCCTCTGATATGATATGATCTTCCAATATAATCATATCAATCCATTTTATTTTATTATTATCGATCTGATATGATAGATGAGATGATCTTTTCAATTCATTATATATATGAATTATGATGATATGCATGCATGCAGGAGGTGGTGGACTTCTGCAAATCATATTTGGTGGTTAACAGGGAAGCGTTTTCTGATCCAAGACTTCATCTTGTCATTAATGATGCCAGGTAAGATTCAATTCAATTCCATCATATCATATTGCTTTAATCTATTATTATTATTATTATTATTATTATTATTATTATATATTTATATTTACTTAGAAGATCGAATTTGATTACATTACATTACATTTTGGGTCTAATTGGATGTTGATAACAACATCATATCATATCAGGGCTGAGCTTGAAAGCAGAGAAGAGGGTTATGATGTGATCATTGGGGACTTGGCAGACCCCATTGAAGGTGGGCCTTGCTACCAACTTTACACCCAATCCTTTTATCAAACCACTGTCAGACCAAAGCTCAATCAAGGTGGCATCTTTGTCACTCAGGTAATTAATTAGCACTACTCAGTACAGTGTGTCTCATAAACTACTACGTAACATTAAATTGTTATTCCTTGTCTATCAGTCTTGACTGAGATATATATATATATACTGCATGCATGCAGGCGGGACCAGCTGGGATTTTTAGCCACACTGAGGTTTTCTCTTGCATCTACAACACTCTCAAACAAGTTTTCAAATGTAAGTCCATTTTCATATTGAATAATTAAAGAACCACCAATTAAGTAAATTAATTTTTCATTTCTAAGTTGCATGCATGCCTTGTTTGTTGTACAAATTAAAATAAAATTAGATGAATGTATATTATTTTTTGTGATGCATGCAGATGTTGTGCCTTATTCTGCTCACATACCTTCCTATGCTGACACATGGGGATGGGTCATGGTACGTACCCCGCCCACTACATACTTACTATCATAAATAAATAATTAATTTTTCAGAAACTAATTAATATAATTCACTATTACTTGAGAATTGCTTAAAAGATTGTGATCAAGTAAAATAATGAATGACATACAGGCGTCAGACAGCCCATTTGAAGCGAGTGTGGATGAGTTAGACAGGAGAATGAAGCAGACAGTGAAAGGGGAGAACAGATATCTTGATGGCAACACTTTCTCATCTGCATCAACCTTAAGCAAAGCAGTCCGCATCTCGTACGTAAATTTCCATCATTTCTTAATTAACAAACTCATATATTATACTGTTTGTGAAGATCATCAGATGGATGATGTTTTGTTTTGTAGATTGGAGAATGAGACTCATGTTTATACAGAAGGAAGCGCAAGGTTCATTTATGGATATGGTACTGCCTGCACACACAACCAAGCTTGACAACACCTACAACTTGCATTATATTATTGTTATTATTATAGCGCGCAGATCTCAAGTCAGAGTGACACAAGAGTGCGTGGCAACTTTAAAATATATATTACTATTATGTTTTGTTTCTCTATGTATTCTGTTCATCCATCTTAAACGTGCCCCTCGCTCCCCCCTCTCTACCTTAGCTTCCTAAAACAATATAATGTATGTAGGAACTAACTTTAATTTCAAAAGAAAAAATATGAAGCCCAACCAGGCTATGAATCTGTACTGTTTTCTCGGAAAAAATAGCCATTTTAATTAAGTGACTATTGTGTGGTAATATAAGTGGGGTCCACTTTCAATTTGAGTCGTGTGAGGGGTCAAAATAATCTTTATCTCAAAGAAGTGAATTTGTACCACTATGCTATATATAAAATATCCTCTCTCGCGGGGTGCAAATCCTTTCCTTTATACACAATTTGAAAAGATGCATATATGTTTGAACTAAAACAATTTATGGCAGGCATGACATAATCACCATCCAGTACAGTACGGTGGGAAATATGATAGCTTAGTGATATCTCTCGAATTAAAAATTCGTAAATTAATTGGGTATTTGAGTCATGCATTACCAGATCCATCAAATTCCAGGCATGCATCCTTAGCTTATTGTTGCAGATCATATGAGATGAGATGTTTGGCAGTGTCTATTCTCTGAATAGAGATTGATTCAATCTCTCAATATGATCTGTCCCTCCCTCCCTGCATGGATGGATGAGGGTAGTTGCTACTATCGTTCACCAGTCACCAAAATAACTATTCGGTCTACTACCTGCTTGATATATTATGTATAGTATACTCGAGATACTTTTCAGGTTACCATTTGAAGACTTACTATTCAGAATTCCACAACCTTTCGAATAGTTGTACCTTTTGGTTGAATATCCATTTTTGGTGCTTTGCCTTTATCAACTACTTTTGTAGGCTTAGCCACTATATCTTGACCTTTCACAAAGATAGATTTTAAACCCCACTAGTTGAAGGATTTGTTGGTCTGGTTAGTTTAAAATGTGATGGAGAGCTAGGATCAAAATCAAGTCCGACTTTGTTACTAATAGGTCTTTAATTTGATCACCCACGCCATTCGATCCATGCATTATCTTGGATCAATTAGTGAAGGTAGACCTCATGCAATTTTTGCTCTCTCACTTCTCTTGCTTTACACTCTTCTCTAAGTTGGATAACTAAAGTCTTGAACTGACCTTTTCCAATCATTTCAGAATTTTATCAATAACGGTTTCGAATGATTCGCGTTCAGCTAATAGTTGAGAGTTTTGCTCCTTGAATTTCAAATGAGTGTTTTTCACATATTTGAAGTCCTTCATCAGTTTAATAATTGAATCCATAGGATCTTTACAAGAACTAGAATCAAAATCACATTCAAATGAGGATTGAGAATTTACATCATCTTTAGCCATTAAGCACAATTCTTCACCTGATTCCTCTTGACTGAATAGGCAAATCAGTCCCTTCTCATCTCCTGAGCTTTCGCTCATGGAACTAGAACTAGAGGAGCATGATTCGTCATTCTGCTTCTTGGTTGACTCTTCGTTTGGGGCTTTCCTCCTTCTATCACCTTTCGAGTAGACTTTCGAATGGTTTCTCAAAGTTTTATCACTAGTTTCTCTAGGGGTGTTTCTTGAGTTGTCCTTGTTTCCACTCCTTGACTGCTCTTGGTGTTTAATTTGCTTATGATAGGGTATGGGCAGTTTACTTTGAAATGGCCTGGTCTTTAAAAATTGTAGCAAAGGCTCGGCAACTCTTTGGATCCATGACTCTTTGAGGAGTTTGGTTTTTTGGTATGCCTTCTACTAGAAGAAGATGGGGTAGATGGACTTCCTTGTATATTGTTTTTCCTTATGAACCTCTTGAACTTCCTAACAAACATGGCAAACTGTTCGCAGATAAAAAGTCACAACAGCAACAGGCTACACTCTTCGCCTCAGTGGAAATTTGTGAGGTTATATAGTTATCCGTCGCTAAGTAGAAACGTAACGGCGGATTATTTCTTTCGTCGCTAATCCGTCGCTATTTTGTAAAAAATAAATCATCTCTGAAAAACTAGCGACATATTATAATTTCCGTCGCTATTCAAATTAATTAAAAAACCGCGAAAAATCCGTCGCTAAATTGTCTTAATTTTTTGCGCGCCGGGTTCCCGCTAATATTAGCTACGTATTTAACGACAAAATTATTCCGTCGTAGATCCGTCGCTAAATGTCAAATTTTTTTTAAACGTAAATCTGTCGCGAATCCGTCACTAGTCCGTCGTTCAATTAGCAACGGAAGAAGTCCGTCGCTAAATCCGTCGGTATTTCCTCATTTTTTGTAGTGCTAGTGAAAAGGTGTAACTTCTTTCGCTATTTGAACACACCATCATCTAATCATTCTCTAGTTGAACAACACCATCATAATACTGCGGTTATTGAACACAACATCCTCTAATTCTTCCGATGATCTAATTCTTCAAGAAACATCGTCAGATGAATACATCATCACCATAAGAGGAAACCTTCACAATGACTAATCCATGCTCTACATGTAGATGTTGAATGTGGTTGAGTGTTTACTTTCAATACAATAGTAAAATTCTCTTTTTTAGATCTTTTAATGTGGTTGCTCTTCGTTTAAACAAACATTAATAACCATGTGCTTTGGGGGTATAAACCTAAAACTCTAATAGCAAATAATAAATATTACCCTATATTAATGATGTAGGTCGAATAGAGTCAGTATTTAATGCATGCTTTTCTATT
This sequence comes from Ipomoea triloba, assembly GCF_003576645.1. Classification (NCBI taxonomy): domain Eukaryota; kingdom Viridiplantae; phylum Streptophyta; class Magnoliopsida; order Solanales; family Convolvulaceae; genus Ipomoea; species Ipomoea triloba. Next base: position 21,270,123 of record NC_044916.1, on the reverse strand, counting down.
TTTGGCATTCAGTACGGTGACAAATTAGCACAAGAAAAACTTCATGTATTCAATGTGTACTTTTTTATTTTGGGCATTTGATATGGTATCGAATCAATATACTAGAGAAACTCCCTGTATATATATATTGTTGATCCATTGTTATGGATGTCGAGGTTTTATGATAGAGTTTGAAGAAAATAAATGTGTGATTGCAGATTTGTAGTTAGGGTGATTGAGAATTAGAAAAAAAATGATTAAAAAAAAAAACTTCCACGCATTAAGATCGCTTTATTGTACGAAAAAAAAATCTGAACGTCAATCTTTAAATTAACGATAACTTTGGATAAACAAAATTAACGATAATATTTACTTAATAACTAATCTAATTACTGTAAAGGTGATATTGAAAACAGTTAAATTTTGAATAACAAGCCCGTCTAGCTCAGTTGGTAGAGCGCAAGGCTCTTAACCTTGTGGTCGTGGGTTCGAGCCCCACGGTGGGCGTGACTTTATTTCTCTCACCTTCGTGCAAATAGCACAACTAATGACGCTTCGTTCATTGTATGAGGCAAGAAATAATATTTTCCTTGAGCCCATTAAGATGAAATTGGGTTTTATGGGCAAATTATATTGTAATTATTGATAAATGTTCATTTTTAATATATTTAAAGTTAGATTTTAAAAAATAAACATTTAATGTGTTAAAAATGAATTTTTAATTTACTAAAAATTAACATTCAATATACTAAAATAAGTCTTAGATATTAATAAAAATTAATAGTTTCTTGTATAAATTAATAAAATTTAATATTAAAGGTAAATTAAAAAATGACAACCGAAAATTCTCATTGTACATGAATGTAATGTTTCTTATATTAACTATACTAGTGTTTTACCGTGCGTTGCACAGAAAATTTTTTGTTATTATAAATTTAAATTTAAAGAATAGAAAAAAAATAAAAAGATGTTTCTTTTTTTGAATACTATTGACCCTGTTACATGTAATATCTGTCCATATACTTTCTCAACCTACTGAAGCCCAACAAAGTCAACACTGCCCCCACTAAGCCTCGAACCCATGACCTCCCACTTGGGAGAATCACTTCATGCTACTTGAGCACAAGGCCTTTGGCAAAATAAAAAGATGTTAAAATATACAATATAATATAGTTGGACTTTGATATATTTGGTCAAGTATCTATTTTTATAACATACAAAATTTTAAATTGGTTAATATAATCTCTAATTTTATAGAAAAAATTCACATAATTAAGTTAATTTATTCCTAATTGTATTTATATATATTATAATTTTAAAAATATGAATAATAACTAAAATTATTATACTCAGAAATCAATAAAAATTTAAATTTTAAATTTTGTATGAGTAAGTTTAAACTATAATCGGACGCATTTACTTATATGATTGTATAATACATTATATATACACATAATATTTACTAATCTGTATATAGGAAAATTCTATAATATAATTCTATTAATTATTATATTGATAGATTTATAATTAAAATTTTACATTTAGAAATTAAAAAATTAACATTTAAATTTTGTATGATTAATATAGTGCATATGTATGTATTTAAAAAAATTTCTAAATATTTATGAACACTTGTTAATTTTATTTTTTTTGAAGAAACACTTGTTAATTTTATAATTTCATTTCCTTAATTATATTTCATATTTTATTAATTATAATTTAATAAAATTGTCAAAAATATTGTCACGGAAGAAATATTATATTAATTATAATTACCAAATATTTTGGCAATTACCATAATAATGTCATTAATTATACTAATTATAATATTTTTGTCTTCTAATATTAAAATATATTACCATAAATGAACATAATAATTAATGAAATTGCGAAAATTTTTAAATATATTACCATAATAATTACCATAATAATTACATGAAAGAATTGAAAAATTACCAGAATAATTACCATTAATAAATATTAGGAAATTAAATTAAAAATTAATTATATATTAAAGTAAGTATAATTTATTTTATGCCAATAATATTATATCTTAAATATAAAAATATATATGTATTTAGATTACCATAATAATTACACTGAAAAAGGTGAAGAGAATTACAATAATTAATTATTAGACAATAATATTAATAATTAAGAGTCATTTTCATTTTTGGTCCTAATGTTATTGGGGCATTACCAATTTTAGTCCACTTCATTAATTTTTGCCACATTGCGGCCAATCTTATTTAGTCGATGCCACTTTTAGTCCATTGTTAAAATTTTCGTTGAATGACCATCCAAAACAGGGGTATTTTGATCTTTTCATGCTTTAATCATCTCCTTTACCCTTTGCAGTGGTTTTCCTTACATATTTTTGCGTCAGAATTCATTCCGTAGCCTCCAGACTTGTTATATTTCATTTGAAAAAAGTCTTTCTAGGGCGTAATATTTTAAGAAAAGAAGCCAGTTCAATTTGATGGAGTGCATCCTGTTGGGTCAACCGGAGCGGAACTTTCAAGTTATGCAGCATTAGTGGCACGTATTAACGTTCTGATCACAACAAAGTCATGGGTTAATGTCCCAAAAGATACTAAGGAGAATGCTTGGAAAGAAATTCTGGTAACCTTTTTTGAGATTTAGATTTTTATTTACAAAATAAATTAATATAATTGCATTGGATACTAATAAATAATTTTTTTTCTTGTAGAGTACTTACGATATTCCCAACACAGATGATATGAAGAAGCATTGGATACAATATGCGGGTCAACGGTGGAAACATTTTAAAACAAAATTAGTTAGCAAGTATATATATGGCAATTTGTCACATAAGAATCCATGTGATGAATATACACAAAATTGGTTAACAAGTATATATACGGCAATTTGTCACATAAGAATTGATGAATATACATTCCTACATTCTTTGATCCAGTGGAGTTTGAAATATGAGGTATCATTAATCTACTTTGAATACTACTAACTCTATTACTACTAACTCTATTAGTTAGTAACTACTTTTCCAACCTATTGAAGCACAAGAGTCAGTATTGACTCCACTAAGGCTCGAACCCACCACCTCCCGTATAAAGGGAAGGGTTTGATGCCACTGGAACACAAGGTCCTTGGCAATTATGTATTACTACTTAATGCTTTCTTTTGGCAATTATGTTGGCAAAAATAAAAAAAACATCAAGAAATACAAGCTAAGAATATTTATCCACATAATTTATCTCGAGGAGGTTATTATCAAAGATTGGAAAAGACTATGATGGATGAGAAGATGAAAGAACAACAAGAAATTGCAGATTCAGATCCATCACATACAATTAGTCCTCCATCTCCTCCACGTAGACACGAAAAGTGGAAGAGAGCAAGAATGGATAAGTCTGAAAATTTTCACAGTGAAGCGACTAGAGTGGTCATAGGAAAAATAGTAAGTTATAATTTTATTTTCTATGTTAATAGGTATGTTGAACAAAATTGACCAAATATAATAGTAATTATTATTAAATATTATTTATAAATGCTAGGATTCTCTCGAGATGCAAGCTTCTCAATGAGAATTCGTTGCGTCAGGAAAACAAGATATATTATCTGTTGTGCTAGGTACTGATGAGCATCCTGCCCGTGTTAGAGGCATGGGAAGAGGAATGGCATAAAAGGTGTATTTGGTCATGCAAAACGTCCTCCTCAGACGCCTAGAGAAGAAGTTAAGCGAATGGTTGACTCTGCTGTTGCTGTTGTTGAAGCACGATTAGAAGCACGAATTGTTGAGATGATGCAACAATTTAGTAATATGCAAACTCCTCTTCATCAAGCTGCACAATCAAGGTAAGAGGATGTCATATGTGAGCATGTTTCTGTTAGGAACATCATGTAATAGGTTTTGATGATACCAACTGATAAGTAGAAATCCCCAAGTCTCGATACATAGGCAAAACGCTGTAAGTTCGACAAGTAAACCAAGAGCGAAAATACAACCGGGTAACTTTGAGCTCAACTCGGAAAATATTTAAGCTTGAGGGAAATTTGTTTGAACATCTTAGTGTTAGGAACATCATGTAATAGGTTTTGATGATACCAACTGTTAAGTAAGAATCCCCAAGTCTCGATACATAGGCAAAACAATGTAAGTTCGATAAGTAAACTAAGAGCGAAAATACAACCGGGTAATTTGAGCTCAACTTGGGAAATATTTAAGCTTAAGGTAAACTTGTTTGAACAACTTAGAAGTTTTCGTGTTGTAAGCAAACAGATAGATCAGAAGCAGGCACGAGACAACTCTGGAGGAATAAGGGTCTACGAGACATCAACTAAGTCTCGAGACACAAGCCAAGTTCGAGAGGTAAGGACCTCTCGATATACCTATCGAGTTCGAGACGTAAAGAATATTCGAGAGATAGACCTCTCGATACATGGGATTGAAACATCAAGTGGTCGAGACATCTTTTATGGTCTCGATAAACCGGCACTTCTCCAAGAGGCTGAATGTTAGTCAACATGTGCAGATAAAATACTCTAAGTTTGGAGAAGAAGAATATCATGGAGATAAAATATTGAAGAGGTGCTGAGCGGGAGGTTTCAAAATGGACGGAAGTGGATGACACGTCAGACCTCCACCACAAACGGTCAAGAAGTGCACCAATCCTGAAGTGGTCAGATTCCCCAAACAAGGAATGATGGGAACATAAAAAGAGTAACTTTATCCAAAAGAAGCAAGTGAAGCATGAACTCAAGAAAGTGGAATATGGAATATTCACTACAAAACAAAAGGCTCAAGTTACAAGACCACTACTCCATGAAAAATGCTGAAATTGTGCAAAGACCCATGTTCGGCGTGGGAGACCAATTTCAAACGGAATAGTTTTCCCTCCAACGGAACTATTCTTCTACTCTCATATATAAGGACGTAAAGACACAGAAGAAACGGGGGTTGTGAAAGAGGTCAAGAGGTTAACAAGAGGTGTCTGATAAAAACGTTCCAGTGCAAAGTGCTTAACTTGGAATATCATCCTGATATTCAATACAGCGAGAGAACACATCTTAGTGTTCGAAGAGAGTTACAAAGCTAAACTGTCATACATCCAGAAGGTGACCAAAGCTGCTCTACATCAAAGTTGATTCAACGATAGCTTGTGGTCAGATTGGAGATTGTTACATTCAACTGTGACTATCAACAACGTCTTGCTTTGGATTAAGCAAGGGAGGTGGAGTATCCTGGCTGCTGTCCGAGCGAAAGAAACCTGAGGCTTGACGCGGGCTTGGTGATCAAAGGTCAAGTGCTCGAGAGGTGGAGTAACTGGAAGCGGGGAGAAAAACCTGAGGAGAGGCGGAGTAACCTGGCTGCTGTCCGAGCGAAAGAAACCTGAGGCTTGACGCGGGCTTGGTGATCAAAGGTCAAGTGCTCGAGAGGTGGAGTAACTGGAAGCGGGGAGAAAAACCTGAGGAGAGGCGGAGTAACCTGGCTGCTGTCCGAGCGAAAGAAACCTGAGGCTTGACGCGGGCTTGGTGATCAAAGGTCAAGTGCTCGAGAGGTGGAGTAACTGGAAGCGGGGAGAAAAACCTGAGGAGAGGCGGAGTAACCTGGCTGCTGTCCGAGCGAAAGAAACCTGAGGCTTGACGCGGGCTTGGTGATCAAAGGTCAAGTGCTCGAGAGGTGGAGTAACTGGAAGCGGGGAGAAAAACCTGAGGAGAGGCGGAGTAACCTGGCTGCTGTCCGAGCGAAAGAAACCTGAGGCTTGACGCGGGCTTGGTGATCAAAGGTCAAGTGCTCGAGAGGTGGAGTAACTGGAAGCGGGGAGAAAAACCTGAGGAGAGGCGGAGTAACCTGGCTGCTGTCCGAGCGAAAGAAACCTGAGGCTTGACGCGGGCTTGGTGATCAAAGGTCAAGTGCTCGAGAGGTGGAGTAACTGGAAGCGGGGAGAAAAACCTGAGGCTTGAGGCGGGCTTGGTGATCAAAGCTCAAGCGCTCGTTATTGTACTAGAAAGGGAAGTTTTTAGTGCAATCCTTCCAGGGAGTTTCTGGAAGAAGAGTGGAAGTAGGCGGGTTGGCCGAACCACTTAAAAATCTCTCTTGCATTTACTTTCTGTTTTTATCTCTCGCTAACTTCTCGATTGCACTGCATATAATCACACCTCTCGAACTAACCCAAACTCGTGCTAACTAAAAGGGGATAACATTTCCGCTGCGCATAAAACTTTGTCTTCACCTCGTGAGGTATCGAACCTAAACATCCTAAGTTCAATACACACGAGAGGTCGAAAAGATTTGCAAAATCTTATACAAGTCTATTCACCCCCCCCCCTATAGACTTGTACCCCATCCCCTTGGGACCAACAATTGGTATCAGAGCAAGTTCTCTGATCGATATAAACCTTTGTTTATATTGCCTAGAGATCCTTCTTTGAAAAATCTTTTTAAATATTTTCAAAGCACGAGATAATTTTTCAATATGGACAGCATGTTGTCGAGACATCTTCTTTTTGATCTTAGCAGGTTTGACGACTGGAAAACACGCATGCTTGCGTACTTATCAGCCCTCCATGATGAGATGGCCGAGGTTATAACTTCTGGACCAGTCAAGATCCTAATGGTTAATACTGCTGCAGTTCAAACCCAAGAAACACCAAAGTACATCCCAAAACCTAGGGAAGAATGGACCAGTGATGATAGGAAGAGAAACAACCTGGACAATATTGCCAAGGATATTCTCTTCAGAGCTATAGACGAAACCATCTTCCCAAAAGTGAGGAAGTGCAAAACGGCAGAAGAGGTATGGGATACTTTGATGTTAATTGGTGAAGGTGACGAACAGGAAAAGGAAAACAAGCTCACCGTGGCCATGAAGAAGTTCGAAGACTTCAAGATGAAGCCAGGAGAGAGCATCGACAGCATGGAGTCTCGGTTCATGAAGCTCACAACCGAGATCAGTGACCTTGAAAAGGAGATCCCACAAAAGGAGCTGAACCTGAAGGTCTTACGTGGCCTCACTAAGGAGTGGGAAGTAAAGGTGATCACGATGAGAGATCACCGAGATCTGAAGGAAACCACAACAGACAAACTCTTCCGGGATCTCAAAGCCTTCGAGTTCGAGATGTTCCCAAGAGATGAGGACATTGTGGATCGACGAAACGTAGCACTGGTTGCTGAGCAACCATCCACATCTTCCAGGTAGACTCTAATCCTATGAATGTTATGTCTGACGAACAGTTTGCTCTCTTTGTGAGAAAGTTCAGGAAATACATGAAGATGAACCAGGAGAGCAACAAAAGTTCACCTTCCTCCTCAAGAAGGAAAAATGAGAGATATCCATCCAGAAGGACGGAGGAGGAAAATCAGGGTCTATGCTACAACTGTAGAAGACCGGGACATTTCAAGGCCGAATGCCCTTACCCACTAGTAAGCAAGCATCAGGGCCAAGAAGGCAAGGATTCCAAGAGAATAGAGGAATCCAGGGAGAAGCCAACACAAGGTGGCTTCAAAGGATCATCAAAGACGTATCAGCGCAGGAAGGCGCTTGTTGCTGAAGAATTCGAGAGGACAATCGAGGAGTCCGAGACGTCGAGCTCCAGCGAAAGCAGCAGCAGCTCAGAGGATGAGAGGGGGCTCATCTGCTTATACACCGAGGAAGAGGAGAATCAATGCCTAATGGCCATTGACAACGAGGTAACCTCTACTCCTACATCTCGCTGCTCTACTTCTACCTCTCGTTGTTCTTCATTTAAAAGCGATGAGGACCCCTTCGAGATGTTGGAATCGCTCAGAAGGAACCTTAACATCGCCAATAGCACTCATGCTAGAGTGATGGATGAAAACAGCAAGCTAACTGCTGAAAGAGATATGCTTAAGAACGTCTCGAAAGAGAATTTGGAGCTGACTCTCAAAGTAAGTGAGTTAGAAGCCAAAGTAATCCTACTATCTGAAGAGTGCAAAGATCGAGAGACGAGAGAGCTTAATCTTCGAAAGGTCATAGCATCATACACTAATTCCTCCAAAGCTATGGAGAAAATGGTGGTTGATCACAGACCTACAAGTGAAAGAACCGGTCTAGGGTTCCATCAAGACCATCTCTCGAGAGATAAACAGACCAATGGTTTGGGAACTTCAAGAAATGGAGGATCTCAACCCAAACCAAATAAAGGTCATAAAGGACCAACAGAAAAGACCAGAGTAGCTATTCATAAACCGTCCCTATACACCAGCAATGGAAAGTATAGGAAAGCTACGAAGAATGGCCGGGTAAACAATATCGAGAGATCACCTTGCTATCTCTCGCAAGGCCATTCCAAGTACAAAAAGAGCTACACTCCATATAATGCACCTCAAGGCAAATATGGAAGGTCTCAGATCCACATAGTTAGGAACTCACGGATGGAGAAAGGAAGACTCTATCCATCTAGTGAGAATTGGTCATCAAATCACAAGTTCTGGAAGAAACCTCACTTTCAGCAATTTCACATGACCAAACAGCGTATGAAAGGCATGGTGCATAAGCCGGTCGAAAAGTCTGTACCTAAGTTGATTTATGCACCAAAGAGGCCTAAAACCTTTGCTAGCATTCCTTATAATTATCAAACGTACAATGGCTACATTGCGCCTAGGCCCGGTAATTATCAAACGTACAATGGCTACATTGCGCCTAGGCCCGGAATAATGGGCACAAGGTATAAATGGATGCCTAAACTCACTAACCCACCAGGACCCAAAGTTTGGGTACCTAAACTTGCTTGATTTCCTTGCAGGACACCAGGGACGTGTGGTTCATTGCCAGTGGATGTTCGAGACATATGACTGGAAATCTAACACTGCTTGAGAACATCCAACCTATCGAAGGTCCCTTGGTGACATTTGGCGACAACGAGAAGAAGGGGCGCACAAGAGCTGTTGGTGAAATCCAAAAGAATGAGCTGGTTATTAAAGGAGTGTCCTACGTTGAGGGGCTCAAGTTCAATCTCCTTAGTACAAGCCAGTTCTGTGACAAGGGCCACAAAGTTGTCTTCACCAAAAGCAAATGTCAGATTATGAACGAGGAATCTCTCGAAGTCGTCTTGGAAGCAGCAAGGACAGGAAACATGTACATAGTGGATTGGAGGCCTGCAAAACCATCCCTATGTATGCTAGCAAGGAGCAAGGAAGATTTATGCTGGGATTGGCATAGTAAGCTTAGTCATCTGAACTTCAAGACTATCAACAAGCTTACTAAGAGGAACTTAGTGGAAGGACTGCCCAAAGTGACGTTTCGAAAGGATAAAATTTGTGAGGCATGTCAACGTTGCAAACAGATCAAATCCTCCTTCAAGAGCAAAGCCGAGACATCATCCACTAGACCATTAAGTCTTCTTCACATGGACTTATTTGGCCCAGTGGATCCCCCCAGCATAAAGGGAAAGAAGTACACTCTTGTGGTAGTGGATGACTACACAAGATTCACTTGGACCGTGTTCTTAACCAAGAAAAGCGAGACAAAAATTGCCCTACCAAATCTCTTGAAACAAGTTCAAGTTGAAAAGGAAGTCTCGATACTAAAGATCCGGTCAGATCAAGGTGGAGAGTTCGTTAATCAAGTAATCGAGAGCTACTGCAACGAGAACGGAATTCATCATCAACTATCAGCTGCTCGAACACCTCAACAAAACGGGGTTGCTGAAAGAAGGAACAGAACTCTCAAAGAAGCCGCAAGGACCATGCTCTCGCAAGCCAACATATCACAAGGATTTTGGGCAGAAGCAATCAACACAGCGTGCTACACCCAAAATCGGTCCTTGATAGTAAAAGGAGTTGGAAAGACTCCATATGAGTTGTGGAATGGAAGAAAACCGAATGTAAGCCACTTCCACTCATTCGGGTGCAAATGCTATATTCACAACAATGGGAAGACTCAACGAAGAACTTTTGAAGAAAAGGCAGATGATGGAGTATTTCTGGGATACTCATCGACAAGCAAAGCACTCAGAGTCTTCCACACGCGGAGTTTGGTGGTTGAAGAGTCCATACATGTTATCTTTGATGAAAGGGCATCAACAGATCAACCATCAAAGACAACGGAAGCTGCTGAGGAAGATCAGCCAGAGTCTATCGAGAGATCAAACTTACCTCTCGAAGACAAGCAGTCGATAGTTCGAGACGTAGCAGAACTCCAGTCAGAATCAGATGATGAAGAGTCTACCAAGAAGAAAGCGCCTGACTCAGTTGATCAAAACCAGATCATAGATGTTCAACCCATCTCTCACCCTTCAATGGAAGTATCAACTGAGGAGCCGCAACCCGACCTAAGATGGCTGAGAAGTCACCCTGCTGATCAAGTGATCGGAGATGTACGTGACAGAGTTCGAACCAGATCAGCATACAGAGAAAGCATGTTTGCTTGCTTTCTATCTCAAATAGAGCCTAAGGCGATCGAAGAGGCTCTATGTGATCCAGATTGGGTGCAAGCCATGCAAGAGGAACTTCATCAGTTTGAACGGAACGATGTTTGGGAACTAGTTCCGAGACCTCATCATCAGAATGTCATTGGTACACAGTGGGTTTTCAGAAACAAGATGAATGAGGATGGAATTATTGTTAGAAACAAGGCCAGACTTGTTGCCAAAGGCTACTGTCAGGAGGAAGGAATAGATTTTGATGAAACCTTCGCTCCAGTGGCACGTCTCGAAGCCATACGCATCTTTCTCGCATATGCCGCCTTCAAAGACTTTAAGGTATATCAAATGGATGTCAAGAGCGCTTTTCTGAACGGACTTCTCGAAGAAGAGGTGTACGTTGAACAACCTCCGGGTTTCTTGAAGGACGTAGGAGCTGACAAAGTATACAAGTTGAAGAAGGCACTCTACGGCTTAAAACAAGCTCCAAGAGCTTGGTACGATACCTTATCCTCTTTTCTACTTCAGTGTGGGTTCACCAAAGGCCTAGTGGACAAAACATTGTTTAGGATTAAGGATGGGGATCACATCTTATTGGTGCAAATCTATGTGGACGATATCATTTTTGGTAGCACCAATCCAGACTTGTGCGAGAAGTTCTCCAGTTTGATGAAAGGAAAGTTCGAGATGAGCATGATGGGAGAGCTCAACTACTTCCTTGGACTACAAGTGAGACAGCTTAAGGAAGGTATCTTCATCAACCAGGAGAAATACACCAAGGATCTGCTCAGGAAATACAACATAGAAGGGAAATCCTCAGTCAAAGTACCTATGGGAACCTCTCTACGTATCGATGTCGACAGCGAAGGTCGAGAGGTCGATCAAACCACTTATCGAGGTATCATCGGATCTCTTCTTTATTTAACTGCAAGTAGACCAGATATATCCTTTGCAGTAGGTGTATGTGCTAGATTTCAGGCAAGTCCTAAGGAAAGTCACCTAAATGCATCCAAAAAGATTCTTAGATATCTAAAGGGTACGCAGAGTGTTGGGCTCTGGTATTCGAAAGGTGGATCTTTCGAACTTATGGGTTATTCAGATGCGGACTTTGCCGGTTGTAAGATAGATCGAAAGAGCACATCAGGGACATGTCAGTTTCTAGGTGGAAGACTTGTCTCATGGTTTAGCAAGAAACAACATTCGATAGCTACAAGCACTGCTGAGGCAGAATCTGTAGCAGCTGGAAGTTGTTGTGCTCAGATCTTATGGATGAAGCAACAGCTAATGGATTATGGTGTTGAGTGTAAGGAGGTTAAAATTATGTGTGACAATACAAGTGCTATTGCCATCACCCACAACCCAGTGTTACACTCCAGAACAAAGCATATTGATATTAAGTATCACTTCATCCGAGACCACGTTGAGAAAAAGGACATCACTTTGGAATATGTTGCAACGGAGGAGCAACTAGCAGATATTTTCACAAAAGCGTTATGTGAAAATAGATTCTCTCAACTAAGGTTAGAATTGGGAATGATAGAGTTGGGTTGAATGGTCAAATCTTATCTTCTTGCATTTAGTGCCATGAACTGTTTCGCATGTGAGGGTTAGGGATCAAAGGGAAGATCCCTAACCAGATCAAGATGGAGGAATAAGGAGGGTTAGGGATCAATCACTCAGGGGGAAGATCCTTAACCAGATCAAGACGGAAGAATAAGGAGGTTTAGGGATCAATCACTCAGGGGGAAGATCCTTAAACTCATGAGGAAGATCATTCACCTTCGAAAGGTGAATTTGATAAGCTCAACGGATATATGAGGTGGAACGGCTATCTTTGGACATAAATGCTAGCCACGTGGTCATCGGTTACTGACGGTTTTTCGCACTTAAGGGCATTATCTTGATTAGTGGGAGCATGCTTATTTTAAAATATCAATACTCCACTGTCTCAAAGCTTAAACCGTTCTATACTTTACCGAAATACCCTTACCAAAATATCTTATAAGCTGACCGTTATCAGGGGTATTTCTGACTTCTCACATCTTTTAAATCAACCGGGATCCTTCCACGGGTCAAACTCTCAACCCTACCCATATATCCAACCCGAATCCGCCTAATATAAAAGCAAAATCCTTCTTCTTTACCCGGATTCAAACTCAAAACCATATACCCAAAATCCCCAAATCCTTAGACACTATACACATTCCCTCCAAAACACACAAACTTTCTTCAATGGCGTCTGAATCATCATCTTCTTCATCTTCATCTTCATCCTCCAGTGCATACCAGAGAGAGCTAGACCACATACGCTCTCAGATTAAACAAGTCAAGGCGGGAAGCATCCTTGACAAAGATGGCTTCATCACCCACTCGCCAAATCCAACAATGGCGGAGAGAGTCTTGAAGAAATTTGAGAAGGCAGGACTAATGCGGTACATGACGCATGACTACCGAACCATTCATGACCTCGACTACACAGAATGGTTCGCTCATGCCAAGGTCACGAAGGGCAAGATTGAAAGCCGCTTCAACGAAATAGACATAACAATCTCTGTGGGTGATTTACGAGCAGCATTCGACTTTGCTACGTCGGAGGAGGCAGTCAAGCACCTATCGGACTACAACATGGATAAGTAGGAGTTTTGGGACAAAATCCGATTGGAGACTGCACCACCCAGAGCATCCTCTGCCCTCCGCAGATTTCATTTGAAGGAGAGGTTTGCCCTAGCCGCCGAGCTCATCATAAAATTCATCCTCGGCAAGGTGTCCGGAACAGACGAAGTCAATTTGGACACTCTGAAAATCCTCCACGCCATCTGGAACAACAACAAGTTGGACTGGGCTCACATCATCTTCGACTGCCTCAAACACCAAGTGCAGAGCTCAGTTTCCAACTCCGACCTGACAATCTACAAAAAGGTTGGTTTTGGCTTTGTTGTTCAATTTCTATTGAGACTGAAGGGCTTCGAACTGAGGGAAGGGCGAGAGGTTCATCGGAATACCTATATGGGTAGAACGAAACCTCAAGCTAAGGCAAAAGGTGCTAAGGATGCATCTTCACCCTCAAAGCCTAAGGGAAGGGGCAAAAGGAAAGCCCCAGCTAAGGAGAAGCGCTCTGATGACGAGCTTTTGGACACCCCAGTCAAGAGGGTTGAATTGAAAAGGAAGGCCAAGAGGACCAAGACTGCTGCTGTCACCCAGGTTCGAGAGGTGACACCGTCCGTTATACAAGTACCATTTGAGGACAGGGCACAAGCCCAGGGGGAACCTCAGGCTACACTGGCCACCGAGGTTGAGAGAGTGCCCCCTACCAAGTCCCTGTCAGGAACTTTAAGTGTTGATATACTTGCTGTTGATGGTGCTGAGGATGTTGATGAATCTGTTGGTTTGCCTCAAGAGGAGGCTCGAGAAGTTGAAGGTACTGGGATCAGTGATCCAGTACAGGGTATTGTTGAGGAACCACGACAGGTGGTTCGAGAGGTAGATATTCCAGCAGCTGAAGATCTAGACTGTGTGGTGGCTGCTGATGGTCAGGGCACTGTGGTCAGGAACCCAGTGCAAGCTTTTCTGAATGATGGGTTGACACATGATCTCTCGGTTGTTCGAGAGATAACTGAACAAGCTGTGGAGTGTGCATCAGCAACAGAAATCCTACCTGCTGACTCTGATGAGCTGAATGCTGAAATCACATCTCGATTGAATCAAAGTGTTGAGAATGTATCGAGTTTGGACGACTTCTCCAGAGTACTTCGCTGGATCAACTGGAGAACAGGTCCCTTTGATCAATTGATCTCAAGAGCAGCAGAGATGGAGGCTGAGGAACGATTTGCACTAAACTGGTTAGATCTCACTGAAATCCCAGCCGACGAGCTTCAAAACCGTGCCCATGAGATGCAAGTAATCAGGAGTAATCTTGGTCGATCTGACAAAGGAAAGGGCATAGCTGTTGATGCACAAGAAGATGAAGCCGAGCCTGAAGAAGATCCTGAACTAGATGCTCAATTTCGAGAGGATATCAGGCTTGCCACAGCAATATCCTTGGGACAAAGTGTAGAACACACGAGAGGTCCAGGAGAGACCTCTGGGGTTGCTCGAGATGATGCTGACACTCCTACTCCAACTACAGCAATCCCCTTGTCCCAAGTGAGTGAATCTGCTCTAGAAGACCAGGTAGCTTCGAGAGGTGAATCCGAGACCTCTGA
>NC_044916.1:21241466-21251674 GCF_003576645.1 Ipomoea triloba | reverse complement strand
AAAACGCTGTAAGTTCGACAAGTAAACCAAGAGCGAAAATACAACCGAGTAACTTTGAGCTCAACTCCCCCTCTAGACTTGTACCCCATCCCCTTGGGACCAACACTTAGAAGTCTCGTGTGTTGTAATCATATAGACAGATCAGAAGAAAGCATGGGACAACACTGGAGGAATAAGGGTCGGCGAGACATCAACTAAGTCTCGAGACATAAGCAGAGTTCGAGAGGTAGGACCTCTCGATACAGTTATCCAGTTCGAGACATAAACAGAGTTCGAGAGATAGACCTCTCGATATTTGAGTTCGAGACATAAAGCAATCAAGATATCAACCTTGGTCTCGATACACTAACAATTCTCCAACAAAGCTGAATGACGGTCATACTTAAAGTTTGGAGAAGAAGAATATCATGGAGATGGAATAATGAAAAGGTGCCGAACGTGAAGATTTCAAAATGGGCGGAAATGGATGACACGTCAGATTTCCACCACAAACGGTCAAAAGGTGCACCAATGCTGAAGTGGTCTGATTCCCTACAAACAAGGAATAATGGGAATATAAAAAGAGTAACTTTTACCAAAAGACGAAAGTGGAGCATGGACTCAAGAAAAGTGAACTATGGAATATTCACTACAAGACAAGAGGTTCAAGTTACAAGATCACCACTCCATGAAATATGCTGAAAATATGCAAGACCCATGATCAGCATGGGAGACAAATTTCAAACGGAATAATTTTCCCTCCAACGGAATTATTCCTCTACTCTCATATATAAGGACGTAAAGACACAGAAAAAAAAAAGAAGGGTGAAGGGGGTTCTCGAGGGTAAACAAGTTCGAAATTCTTAAGAGGTGTCTGTCTAAAACGTTCAAGTGCTAGTGCTTAACTTGGAATATCATCCTGATATTCAAAACAGCGAGAAAACACATCTAAGTGTTTAAGAGAGTTACAAAGCTTAAACTGTTATACATCTAGAAGGTGACCGAAGCTGTTCTACATTGAAGTTGATTCAACGATAGCTTGTGGTCAGATTGGAGCATGTTACATTCAACTGTGACAACCAAAAACACCTTGCTTTGGATTAAGCAAGAGAGGTGGAGTAACCTGGCTGCTGTCCGAGTGAAAGAAACCTGAGGCTTGACGCGGGCTTGGTGATCAAAGGTCAAGTGCTCGAGAGGTGGAGTAGCTGGAAGCGGGGAGAAAGACCTTGGAGAGGCGGAGTAACCTGGGAGCTGTCTTGTGAAGATCCTGAGGCTTGACGCGGGCTTGGTGATCAAAGGTCAAGTGCTCGAGAGGTGGAGTAACAAGAAGCGGGGCGAAAAACCTGAGGCTTGAGGCGGGCTTCGTGATCAAAGCTCAAGCGCTCGACATTGTACTAAAAAGGGAAGTTTTAGTGCAATCCTTCCAGGGAGTTTCTGGAAGAAGAGTGGACGTAGGCGGGTTGGCCGAACCACTTAAAAATCTCTCTTGCATTTACTTACTGCTTTTATCTCTCGCTAACCTCTCGATTGCACTGCATATAAACGCACTTCTCGAACTAACTCAAACTCGTGCTAACTAAAAGGGGATAACATTTCCGCTGCGCATAAAACTTTGTCTTCACCTCGTGAGGTATCAAACCTAAACATCCTAAGTTCAATACACACGAGAGGTTGAAAAGATTTGCAAAATCTTATACAAGTCTATTCACCCCCCCCCCTCTAGACTTGTACCCATCCCCTTGGGACCAACAATTGGTATCAGAGCAAGTTCTCTGATCGATATAAACCTTTGTTTATATTGCCTAGAGATCCTTCTTTGAAAAATCCTTTAAAAGTTTTCAAAGCACGAGATAAATTTTAAAAATGGACAGCATGTTGTCGAGACATCTTCTCTTTGATCTTAGCAGGTTCGATGACTGGAAAACACGCATGCTTGCGTATCTATCAGCCCTCCATGATGAGATGGCCGAAGTTATAACATCTGGACCAGTCAAGATCATGATGGTAAACACAACTGCTGAGCAAACTAGAGATACACCGAAGTATGTCCCCAAACCTAGGGAAGAATGGACAAGTGATGATAGGAAGAGAAACAACTTGGACAACATTGCCAAGGATATTCTCTTCAGAGCTATAGACGAAACCATCTTTCCAAAAGTAAGAAAGTGCAAAACGGCGAAAGAGGTATGGGATACTTTGATGTTAATTGGTGAAGGTGACGAACAGGAGAAGGAGAACAAGCTCACCGTGGCCATGAAGAAGTTCGAGGACTTCAAGATGAAGCCAGGGGAAAGCATCGACAGCATGGAATCTCGTTTCATGAAGCTATCAATAGAGATTAGTGATCTCGAGAAAGAGATTCCACAAAAAGAGCTAAACCTGAAGGTCTTACGAGGCCTTACCAAGGAGTGGGAAATGAAGGTGATCACAATGCGTGATCACAGGGATTTGAAGAACACCACAACCGACCAACTATTCAGAGATCTCAAAGCCTTCGAATTTGAGATGTTTCCGAGAGATGAGGACGTGGTGGACAGACGGAATGTGGCACTGGTTGCGGACCAACCAACCACCTCCTCAAGGTCAGATTCTAATCCCACT
Organism: Ipomoea triloba; assembly: GCF_003576645.1. Taxonomy (NCBI): domain Eukaryota; kingdom Viridiplantae; phylum Streptophyta; class Magnoliopsida; order Solanales; family Convolvulaceae; genus Ipomoea; species Ipomoea triloba. The sequence continues at coordinate 21,249,094 of NC_044916.1, read as the reverse complement.
GATTTTTTATCTGACGAACAGTTTGCTTTCTTCATAAGAAAATTCAGGAAGTTCATGAAGAAGACACCGGAAAGCAATACAAGTTCACCTTCCTCCTCAAGAAGGAAAAATGAGANAAGAACACCACAACCGACCAACTATTCAGAGATCTCAAAGCCTTCGAATTTGAGATGTTCCCGAGAGATGAGGACGTGGTGGACAAACGGAATGTGGCACTGGTTGCGGACCAACCAACCACCTCCTCAAGGTCAGATTCCAATCCCACTGATTTTTTATCTGACGAACAGTTTGCTTTCTTCATAAGAAAATTCAGGAAGTTCATGAAGAAGACACCGGAAAGCAATACAAGTTCACCTTCCTCCTCAAGAAGGAAAAATGAGAAATACACATCCAGAGGAATGGAGGAAGAAGATCAAGGTCTATGCTACAACTGCAGGAGACCAGGACACGTCAAGGCTGACTGTCCTTACCCTAAGGTAAGCAAGTATCAAGGCCTAGAAGGTAGGAACTCCAGGAGAAAGGAGGAACCTAAAGAGAAGCCAGCACAAAGTGGCTTCAAGGGAGATACAAAAAAACATCTGCGCAGAAAGGCGCTTGTTGCTGAGGAACTCGAGAGAACAATCGAGGAGTCCGAGACGTCGAGCTCCAGTGCAAGCAGCAGCAGCTCAGAGGATGAGAGGGGGCTCATCTGCTTATACACCGAGGAAGAAGAGAATCAATGCCTAATGGCCATTGACAATGAGGTAACCTCTACTTCCACATCTCGCTGCTCTATTTCTACCTCTCGTTGTTCTTCTTTCAGAAGCGATGAAGATCCCTTTGAGATGCTTGAAACATTTAAAAGGGATCTTGCAGTCGCTAATAGCACTCATGCCAAAATCAGGGAAGAAAACAGCAAGCTAACTGCTGAAAGAGACATGCTTAAGAACATCTCGAAAGAGAATTCAGAGCTAACTCTCAAAGTAAGTGAGTTAGAAGCTAAAATAATCCAACTGACTGAAGAGTGCAAAACTCGAGAGATCACAGAAAATGATCTTAGAAAGGTTATAGCATCATATTCTAATTCCTCCAAAGCTATGGAGAAAATGGTGAATGATCACAGACCTACAAGTGATAGAACCGGTCTAGGGTTCCATCGAGACCATCTCTCGAGAAATAAACAGACCAACGGTTTGGGAACTTCAAGAAATGGAGGATCTCAACCCAAACCAAATAAAGGTCATAAAGGACCAACAGAAAAGACCAGGGTAGCTATTCATAAACCGTCCCTATACACCAGAAATGGAAAGTATAGGAAAGCTACAAAGAATGGCCGGGTAAACAATATCGAGAGATCACCTTGCTATCTCTCGCAAGGCCATTCCAAGTACAAAAAGAGCTACATTCCATATAATGCGCCTCAAGGCAAATATGGAAGGTCTGAGATCCACATAGTTAGGAACTCACGGATGGAGAAAGGCAGATTCTATCCATCTAGTGAGAATTGGTCATCGAATCACAATTTCTGGAAGAAACCTCACTTTCAGCAATTTCACATGACCAAACAGCGTATGAAAGGCATGGTGCATAAGCCGATCGAAAGGTCTATACCTAAGTTGATTTATGCTCCAAAGAGGCCCAAAGCATTTGCTAGCATTCCTTATGATTATCAAACGTACAATGGCTACATTGCACCTAGGCCTGGAATAATGGGCATAAGGTATAAATGGATGCCTAAACTCACTAACCCACCAGGACCCAAAGTTTGGGTACCTAAACTTGCTTAATTGCCTTGCAGGACACCAGGGACGTGTGGTTCATTGATAGTGGATGTTCGAGACATATGACGGGAAATCTAACACTGCTAGAGAACATCCAACCCATCGAAGGTCCCTTGGTGACATTTGGCGACAACGAGAAGAAGGGACGCACAAAAGCTGTTGGTGAAATTCAAAAGAATGAGCTGGTTATTAAGGGGGTATCTTACGTTGAAGGGCTCAAGTTCAATCTCCTTAGTACCAGCCAGTTCTGTGACAAAGGCTACAAGGTTGTCTTCACCAAAAGCAAATGTCAGATTATGAGCGAGGAATCTCTCGAAGTCGTCTTGGAAGCAGCAAGGAAAGGAAACATGTACATAGTGGATTGGAGGTCTGCAAAACCATCCCTATGTATGCTAGCAAGAAGCAAGGAAGATTTATGCTGGGATTGGCATAGTAAGCTTAGTCATCTGAACTTCAAGACTATCAACAAGCTTACTAAGAGGAACCTAGTGGAAGGACTGCCCAAAGTGACGTTTCGAAAGAATAAAATTTGTGAGGCATGTCAACGTTGCAAACAGATCAAATCCTCCTTCAAGAGCAAAACCGAGACATCATCCACTAGACCATTAAGTCTTCTTCACATGGACTTATTTGGCCCAGTGGATCCACCCAGCATAAAGGGAAAGAAGTACACTCTTGTGGTAGTAGATGACTACACAAGATTCACATGGACCGTGTTCTTAACCAAGAAAAGTGAGACAAAAATTGCCCTGCCAAATCTCTTGAAACAAGTTCAAGTTGAAAAGGATGTCTCGATACTAAAGATCCGGTCAGATCAAGGAGGAGAGTTCGTTAATCAATTAATCGAGAGCTACTGCAACGAGAACGGGATTCATCATCAACTGTCAGCTGCTCGAACTCCTCAACAAAACGGGGTTGCTGAAAGAAGGAACAGAACTCTCAATGAAGCTGCAAGAACCATGCTCTCGCAAGCCAACATAGCACAAGGATTTTGGGCAGAAGCAATCAACACAGCATGCTACACCCAAAATCGGTCCTTGATCGTAAAAGGAGTTGGAAAGACTCCATATGAGTTGTGGAATGGAAGAAAACCGAATGTAAGCCACTTCCACACATTCGGGTGTAAATGCTATATCCACAACAATGGGAAGGCTCAACTAAGAACCTTTGAAGAAAAGGCAGATGATGGAGTATTTCTGGGATACTAATCGACAAGCAAAGCATTCAGAGTCTTCAACAAACGGAGTTTGGTGGTTGAAGAGTCCATACACGTTACCTTTGATGAAAGGGTATCGACAGATCAACCATCAAAGACGACGGAAGCAGCTGAGGAAGATCAGCCACAGTCTATCGAGAGATCAAACTTACCTCTCGAAGACAAGCAGTCGATAGTTCGAGACGTAGCAGAACTCCAGTCAGATTCAGATGATGAAGAATCTACCAAGAAGAAAGCACCTGACTCAGTTGATCCAATCCAGATCATAGATGCTCAAACCACATCTCAACCTTCAATGGAAGTATCAACTGAGGAGCCACAACCCGACCTAAGATGGCTGAGAAGTCACCCTGCTGATCAAGTGATTGGAGATGTACGTGACAGAGTTCGAACCAGATCAGCATACAGAGAAAGCATGTTTGCTTGCTTTCTATCTCAAATAGAGCCTAAGGTGATCGATGAGGCTCTATGTGATCCAGATTGGGTGCAAGCCATGCAAGAGGAACTTCATCAGTTTGAGCGGAATGATGTTTGGGAACTAGTTCCGAGACCTCATCATCAAAATGTCATTGGTACAAAGTGGGTTTTCAGAAACAAGATGAATGAGGATGGAGTTATTGTTAGGAACAAGGCCAGACTTGTTGCCAAAGGCTATTGTCAGGAGGAAGGAATAGATTTTGATGAAACCTTCGCTCCAGTGGCACGTCTCGAAGCCATACGCATCTTTCTCGCATATGCCGCCTTCAAAGACTTTAAGGTATATCAAATGGATGTCAAGAGCGCTTTTCTGAATGGACTTCTCGAAGAAGAGGTGTACGTTGAACAACCTCCGGGTTTCTTGAAGGACGTGGGAGATGACAAAGTATACAAATTAAAGAAGGCACTTTACGGCTTAAAACAAGCTCCGAGGGCTTGGTATGATACCTTATCCTCTTTTTTAATCCAGTGTGGGTTCACCAAAGGCCTAGTGGACAAAACATTGTTTAGAATTAAGGACGGGGATCACATCTTATTGGTGCAAATCTATGTGGACGATATCATCTTTGGAAGCACCAATCCAGACTTGTGTGAGAAGTTCTCCAGATTGATGAAAGGGAAGTTCGAGATGAGCATGATGGGAGAACTAAACTACTTCCTTGGATTACAAGTGAGACAGCTTAAGGAAGGTATCTTCATCAATCAGGAGAAATACACCAAGGATCTGCTCAGAAAATACAATATAGAAGGGAAATCCTCAGTCAAAGTACCCATGGGAACCTCTCTACGTATCGATATCGACAGTGAAGGTCGAGAGGTCGATCAGACTACTTATCGAGGTATCATCGGATCTCTTCTCTATTTAACTGCTAGTAGACCAGATATATCATTTGCAGTAGGTGTATGTGCTAGGTTTCAGGCAAGTCCTAAGGAAAGTCACTTAAATGCATCTAAAAAGATTCTTAGATATCTCAAAGGTACGCAAAGTGTTGGACTTTGGTATTCGAGAGGTGGATCTTTCGAACTTATGGGTTATTCAGATGCGGACTTTGCCGGCTGTAAGACAGATCGAAAAAGCACATCAGGGACTTGTCAGTTTCTAGGTGGAAGACTTGTCTCATGGTTTAGCAAGAAACAGCATTCGATAGCTATAAGCACCGCTGAGGCAGAGTATGTAGCAGCTGGAAGTTGCTGTGCTCAGGTTTTATGGATGAAGCAACAATTACTGGATTATGGGGTTGAGTGTAAGGAGGTTAAGATCATGTGTGACAATACAAGTGCTATTGCCATCACCCACAATCCAGTGTTACATTCTAGAACAAAGCATATTGATATTAAGTATCACTTCATCCGAGACCATGTTGAGAGGAAGGACATTATTTTGGAATATGTTACAACGGAGGAGAAACTAGCAGATATTTTCACAAAAGCATTATGTGAAAATAGATTCTCTCAACTAAGGTTAGAATTGGGAATGATAGAATTGGGATGAATGGTCAAATCTTATCTTCTTGTATTTAGTGCCATGAACTGTTTCGCATGTGAGGGGCGGTTTCATCAACTTTATGGCAGCTTTGGAGTTACACAAGCATTGAATGGTCATTCATATTGCATCCCGTGACTCAAAAGTGATAACCTTATTGGACTATAAATAAGAGGGTTTCTTTCAGAAGTTCATATCATCAACTTCCCATGGAGAAAAAGAAAGGAAAAGATGATGTTCCATTCTTTTATAGAGGAAAGAAACCGGCAGTCAAGTCCAAAGATTTTCAAGGAGAAAACTATCCATAATCAACGAAGGGTGAACAGATTGCGGAGCTTCCTGATAATCCAAGCAAGAATCCTATTCCCATCCAAGGTGAATGGATCCCCAAATACGAGGAGATCCACAACGATGGGATACTGGAATCGGGAAGAGAGTCTTGCACAAGACGGACTCCTACTGCTGCACATTCTGGAAAAGGGCCTTCCTCAACCAAATGGAGAACCAAGGGAAATGGAGAGGAAGACCAGATGGGACTTTCTGAGGTCAGCAGCAGTCAAAGGGGTGATCATACCTAATCCAAAGACATTAAGAGGATTAGCGATGAAGATGGTCACTCCCAACTACAGTAAGCAGCTCCGGAGAGAAGAACAAGAAAAGGAAATAGCCACTCCTAGTTCTGTTATTAGACAAATAGGACTTTAGATGGCTAGTTCCTGCTTTAACGATAGATTCCTATTAGGCTGATCAAGGCCAAACAAAAGTTTCTAGGGAATCTAATAGGATATTGATTCATATATAATGTATCTGGAAATCACTAAATGAACTTAAGGATATGTTCCAAGTGATATCTTTTAGATGAATCAAACTTGTTTCTCTCGCAATCTGTGTTCGAAAGGTAGTTCGAGAGGTCACCCGATCAGTTTGTCTATATACGATATGTCTCGAAGAAGGGTAGTTCGAGAGGTCACTTCGAAAGATAACAAACTAATATCTCTGAACGGAGGAATAAGGAGGGTTAGGGATCAATCACTCAGGGGGAAGATCCTTAACCAGATCAAGACGGAGGAATAAGGAGGTTTAGGGATCAATCACTCAGGGGGAAGATCCTTAAACTCATGTGGAAGACAATTCACCTTCGAGAGGTGAATCCGATAAATTCAACGAATATATGAAGGAAACGACTAACTTTGGATATTAATGCTAGCCACGTGGTCATCGGTTACTGACGGTTTTCCGCACTTAAGGGAATTATCTTGATAAATGGGAGCATGCTCATATAGTTACTATTCTTTAATACCCCACCATCCTAAATCTAAAACCGCTCTGTTAAATTACCAAATATACCCTCATTTTTCATATACGCTGACCGTTATTAGGGGTATTCCTGACCTTTTACTTCTTTAAAGAAAACCGGTATCCTTCCTTGGGTCAAGCTCTCAACCCTACCCATATATCCAACCCGAATCCACACGATATAAAAGCCAAATCCTTCTTCTTTACCCGGATTCAAGCTAAAACCGTTTACCCAAAATCCCCAAATCCTAAACGCAGTACACATTCCCTCCAAAACATCTAACCTTCATCAATGGCGTCCCAATCCTCTACATCAACCTCATCTTCCGATGCATATCAGAGGGAGTTGCTACACATTCGCTCTCAGATCAAACAAGTCAAGGCGGGGAGTATCCTTGACAGAAATGGCTTCATCACCAACTCCCCTAATCCAAAAATGGCGAAAAAGGTCCTGAAGAAGTTTGAGAAAGCAGGACTGATGAAATACATGACGCACGACTATCGAACCATTCACGCCCTTGACTTCACAGAATGGTTCGCAAATGCCAAGGTCACGAAGGGTAAAATCGAAAGCCGCTTTAATGATTTTCCCATCACAACATCTGTAGGTGACCTTAGAGCGGCATTTGATTTCGCGTCATCGGAGGAAGCAGTCAAGCATCTATCGGATTACGACTTGGACAAGCAAGCTTTCTGGGAGAAAATCCGACTAGCGACTGCACCACCCAGAGCATCCTCTGCCCTCCGCAAGTACCACCTAAAGGAGAGGTTTGCTCTCGCTGCCGACCTAATCATGAAGTTTGTGCTCGGCAAGGTGTCCGGAACTGACGAGGTTAGTCTAGACCTCCTCAAAATCCTCCATGCCATTTGGAACAACAACAAGCTGGACTGGGCACATATTATCTTCAACTTCCTCCAACAGCAAGTGATGCGCTCAGTCTCCAACGCCAACCTGTCGATCAGTAAAAAGGTTGGTTTCGGCTTTGTTGTTCAATTTCTCCTAAGCCTGAAGGGCTTTGAATTGAGGGAGGGAAAAGAGATTCATCGAAATACCTATATGGGTAGGACGAAATCTCTAATCCCCAAAACTAAAGGTGTTAAGGCTGCACCTTCTCCCTCACAGCCAAAAGGAAGGGGCAAAAGGAAAGCCCAAACCGAGGAAAAGAATTCTGATGATGAACCTCTCGATGTACTGATACAAAGGGTTCATCTGCCAAAGAGGGCTAGGAAAGCCAAAACTGTTACTGTCACCCGGGTTCGAGAGGTGACACCGTCAGTTATACAAGTACCCTTCGAGGACAGGGCACAAGCCCAGGGGGAACCTCAGGCTACACTGGCCACTGAGGTTGAGAGAGTGCCCCCTACCAGGTCCCTGTCAAGAGATTTGTGTGTTAAT
>NC_044916.1:21239909-21240710 GCF_003576645.1 Ipomoea triloba | reverse complement strand
GATGAAGCACAGACAATTCGAGAGGGTGAAGTTCCGTTGCTCACACTGCCAGGTTTTCCTACTGCTCCTGAAATAATCATCATCCCAGACTCATCGGAGTAGACCGAAGAGCAGCACAATGAGCAAAATGAGCAGAATGTTCCAAGTCCTGCTGGTTCGAGGAGTACTGATGATACTATCGAAGGTGGAAACCAGGAAGCAACTGTCGACACTTCGTCTCCAACCTCACCAGCAGATGACAAAGTTCCCAGCACTGGCTCGAGAAGTGATGCTGAGGGGGAACCTCTATTGGATGGAAACAGGGAAGCGTCCAATACCGAAGAACCCTCTCTGGCTGACCCTATCTCCACAGTTGCTGAAGCTGAGGCTCCAGGTTCGAGAGGTGAGGAGCAAGAAGTGATCCATCCCTCAGGTGGAAACCGGGAAGCGCCTGACATGGAGCCACCTTCGAGCTTTGAACCCAGTGTCCCTGTGGCTTCTCAGACAATAAATCGAGAGGTGGACTTGCAACTGCAAGTCATGGGTGGAAATCTGGAAGCACCCAAGTCCCCTCCGACAAAAGGTACATCTCGATCCTCATCTCCTACTTCTGACTATGATCAACAGGCCGAAGAAGTCTTCATTGGCGAAGTGCGTCAATTCATGGCTGATCAATCTCAGAAGATGGCTCAGCTCGAAAGAATACTCGCTGTGGTCCGCAATGCTGCAATGCCTGCTGCTGGCACAAGTGAATCCCAAGGCCGTCATGCCGAACTTCTCGAACAGGCGATATGGGCTGAGGATGCAGCACGGAAAGCCACT
>NC_044916.1:21155266-21239468 GCF_003576645.1 Ipomoea triloba | reverse complement strand
AAGCAATCAAGATATCAACCTTGGTCTCGATACACTAACAATTCTCCAACAAAGCTGAATGACGGTCATACTTAAAGTCTGGAGAAGAAGAATATCATGGAGATGGAATAATGAAGAGGTGCCGAACGTGAAGATTTCAAAATGGGCGGAAATGGATGACACGTCAGATTTCCACCACAAACGGTCAAAAGGTGCACCAATGCTGAAGTGGTCTGATTCCCTACAAACAAGGAATAATGGGAATATAAAATGAGTAACTTTTACCAAAAGACGAAAGTGGAGCATGGACTCAAGAAAAGTGAACTATGGAATATTCACTACAAGACAAAGAGGTTCAAGTTACAAGATCACCACTCCATGAAATATGCTGAAAATATGCAAGACCCATGATCAGCATGGGAGACAAATTTCAAACGGAATAATTTTCCCTCCAACGGAATTATTCCTCTACTCTCATATATAAAGACGTAAAGACACAGAAAAAAAAAAAGAAGGGTGAAGGGGGTTCTCGAGGGTAAACAAGTTCGAAATTCTTAAGAGGTGTCTGTCTAAAACGTTCAAGTGCTAGTGCTTAACTTGGAATATCATCCTGATATTCAAAACAGCGAGAAAACACATCTAAGTGTTTAAGAGAGTTACAAAGCTTAAACTGTTATACATCTAGAAGGTGACCGAAGCTGTTCTACATTGAAGTTGATTCAACGATAGCTTGTGGTCAGATTGGAGCCTGTTACATTCAACTGTGACAACCAAAAACACCTTGCTTTGGATTAAGCAAGAGAGGTGGAGTAACCTGGCAGCTGTCCGAGTGAAAGAAACCTGAGGCTTGACGCGGGCTTGGTGATCAAAGGTCAAGTGCTCGAGAGGTGGAGTAGCTGGAAGCGGGGAGAAAGACCTTGGAGAGGCGGAGTAACCTGGGAGCTGTCTTGTGAAGATCCTGAGGCTTGACGCGGGCTTGGTGATCAAAGGTCAAGTGCTCGAGAGGTGGAGTAACAAGAAGCGGGGCGAAAAACCTGAGGCTTGAGGCGGGCTTCGTGATCAAAGCTCAAGCGCTCGATATTGTACTAAANAAGCAAGAGAGGTGGAGTAACCTGGCAGCTGTCCGAGTGAAAGAAACCTGAGGCTTGACGCGGGCTTGGTGATCAAAGGTGCAAGAGAGGTGGAGTAACCTGGCTGCTGTCCGAGTGAAAGACCTTGGAGAGGCGGAGTAACCTGGGAGCTGTCTTGTGAAGATCCTGAGGCTTGACGCGGGCTTGGTGATCAAAGGTCAAGTGCTCGAGAGGTGGAGTAACAAGAAGCGGGGCGAAAAACCTGAGGCTTGAGGCGGGCTTCGTGATCAAAGCTCAAGCGCTCGACATTGTACTAAAAAGGGAAGTTTTAGTGCAATCCTTCCAGGGAGTTTCTGGAAGAAGAGTGGACGTAGGCGGGTTGGCCGAACCACTTAAAAATCTCTCTTGCATTTACTTACTGCTTTTATCTCTCGCTAACCTCTCGATTGCACTGCATATAAACGCACTTCTCGAACTAACTCAAACTCGTGCTAACTAAAAGGGGATAACATTTCCGCTGCGCATAAAACTTTGTCTTCACCTCGTGAGGTATCAAACCTAAACATCCTAAGTTCAATACACACGAGAGGTTGAAAAGATTTGCAAAATCTTATACAAGTCTATTCACCCCCCCCCCCTCTAGACTTGTACCCATCCCCTTGGGACCAACAGTTTCACCACAAAATGACAGTAAAAAAGCTAGTTTCCCTAGACCCTTTTGCTGATTTACCGGCAGTAAGTAATTGTTTATAATTAATCTTATTATTATTATTTATTAAAAATATTTTCTATGACTCTTCATTAATTAATGCATTTAGGAGCACTATGTCAATTGTACTTGGAAGACCCCACTAGACGTCCAGTAGCATTTGGGATAGCTTACACTGGTGGACAAGTTCGTGGGGTTGCACTAAATGTAGATCAAGTGAAGGTGAGCATAGACAAAATCATTGATCCACGTGCAAAGGAATTATTCCCCACCAGTGAAGTTCAGCTTGAAGGTTCTGCATTTCAATAGTTTATTATTTGGCTAAAGAAGCTGGTAGAGTTATGTACTTAAGCTGATAAGATATGTATACTATAAATATATTTGTATTTAAAATAGCATACAATTTACTTTTTTAAAAAATAATAATTGTTATTTATATTAAAATGCACAGTTAAAATGGATTAATAGGTCTTTGAAAGCAACAAGCATAATAGGTGGAAAGAAAGCAAGTCGTCAACTAAAATGGATTACATGTTCGGTAAGTACATATATTTTATTGTTTTTTATTACTAAAATCTTAATTATATTATTTACTTCAAATGTAGTGTGCCATACAAAGAAGAGGTACCGAATGCGGATATTATGTGATGAAATTTATTTTGGAAATCATTTTATTGGGAGCATACAAGGGAATGAATAAGGGAAGTAATTTAATAAAGTATCTTTCTCCTTCATATTTTTTAAAATACTAACTTATTAATTTGTTATCTCTTTTAAACTTTGTAACTTTTGGAGAGACAAGGAAGATTGCCCTACAACCAAAAAGATATTGATGAAGTTAGAGACAAATGGTGCCAATATTTAATTGATGAGTGAGTTGATAGATTACTTCTTTAATTTGATGAATTGTGAGATTTATGTTAAATACTTGTTGTTTATTAGTTATTGAATTGTGAGATTTATGTTGAATATTCAATGTCTTATTAGTTATTGTAGAATTTATTAATTTGATCAGTTGTGATGTTTATTAGTCTAATTAATTGAGAAATTTATTAGTTTGATCAATTGTGAGATTATAAATGTTAATTTGTTGCATAAGTTCTGAAACTTGATGTGTGAATTGTAAATATTACTGCGCAGGTTTTAGGTGGATTTGTAAAATATATTTAATTTAAAGAAAAACCGACGTCGTATATTATTTTTTTAAAAAAAAACCACTTAAGGCGTTAGTTATTTCGTATAACCGACGCCGTATGTAATTTATTTTTTTTATAAAATAAACGACGTCGGTTTTTAAGCAAAAATCGACGTCGTTTATTTTATTATTTTTTAATATAGGATACAACGTCAATTTTCCCAAAAAACCGACGTCGTATCCTTTAAAAAAACATAATAATAAATGACGTTGATTTTCCTTAATAACTGACGTCGTTTATTTATTTTAAAAAATAAAAAATACATACGGCGTCGGTTTTTACAATTGACGTCGTATCATTTATATATAACGTCTGCCAGATCGACATCGATTTTTAACCGACGTTAAAAGTGCTAAAAAATCGACGTTAAAGGTGTTTTCTGTAGTAGTGCCTACAATCGAGTTAACTAGGGGAAATTTGAAAGCTATTATTCTCAAGTTAGGGCTCTACAAGATGTGGGTGGCACTTATATGGAATTGAATATCAATAGTTGATTATCACATTCTTATTCAGAGTTTAGAGCTTGGCCTTATTTTTTCCTAGCATGTTCTCAAACAAGGGAATCATCTATCGCCTTATCGATTTATTTCGACCCATAAAGGCTTAAGTGTTATGATAAGAAAGTAGGAGAAATAGAGGTTATTCATGGAATTGTTGTTACGCATGGGCCCCCAAAAGTTTCCCCATTGTTTTTCATTGACGACTATTTATTTTTAGGGCTAACACTCTAGAATGCCATATTCTAAGAGACACCCTCTCAAAATATGTTGATGCATTAGACCAAGTTATAAATTATGACAAGTCTGGCTTATGTTTTTGTGGCAACGTGAATAATGATTCGCAATAAGATGTCGAGAATATATTGGGGTTAAAAAAATGAGAGGCTAATGGTAAATTTTTGGGTTTACCTTCTTTGGTGAGCAGGAAAAAAAGAGAGAAATTATGGGCTTCATCGCGGATAGAGTTGTAGATAGAATTTAGAGTTAGAATTACAAATTTCTACTGACAAAAAAAATCCTAGCGATGGAAACTAACGGGAAAGTTCTCTCTTCTCAACGGTCTGCTGAAGATCAAGATCTGCTAGAGCGTAGCACGAAGAAATCCAAGGTTTCCAATGGCGATCCTGGTCCTTCGGCCATGGATATTGCGTTGGAAACGGAAATCGATCCTGTTGGGATCGCATCGGCTGGAGATCCGGTGGATCTGATGTCGGAACCTCCTGTTGCGGATGCCTGTGCGAATGGTGGTCTGGTGTCGAACGAACCGGTTGAGATGGTCCCTGAAACTCAATTGGGAGGGGAGGTTGGGCAGAATATGGGCGGACCGACGTCTGGAGCAGTGGACGGCCAGTCATCGGCGGATTCACTCGCCCAATACCCGAATGTTGAAGCGGGTGTGCAGCAACGCTCTTATTTGGAATCGGTGGTGGGAACTGGCTCGAACACGGCGCCTTTTCTTCTTGCTAATGATACTGACACGGAGACCCTAGGCGAGGATGCGGCGGCTGATCCCAATGAAGTTGATGATGATCCGACGTGCCCGACTATCCGCCTTACGGAGCAGGAGAAGGAAAGAATCCGGGAGCCTTGGAGGAAATCTCTTATCATCAAGGTTATGGGTAGAAAGGTTGGCTATGCTTACCTCTCCCGACGTTTGAATTCTCTTTGGAAGCCGAAGTGCAGGATGGAATTGATTGCTCTAGAGAATGATTATTTTCTTGTTAAGTTTGGGTCGGATGAGGATCTCGCATATGCTATGTTCAAGGGTCCCTGGATGATTCTCGACCATTATCTAATCGTGAAGGAGTGGGTTCCAAACTTTGACCCTATGTCTGATTCTACTGAAAAGGTTCTGGTCTGGGTTCGGTTTCCGAATCTTCCCGTTGAATATTACAACCTCCTCACAATGCGTAAGATAGGAAACAAGTTGGGCAGGACTGTTCGGATTGATCACACTACGAGTCTAGTCTCGAGGGGCAAGTTCGCTCGTGTTTGCGTTGAAATTGATATTACAAAGCCCCTTATTTCCAGGTTCACTTTAGAGGAGAAGGTGTGGCAGGTGGCATACGAGGGTATGCATCTCGTGTGTTTCTCCTGTGGTCTTTATGGCCACCGCAAGGAAGCTTGTCCTCTGCTTCGACAGAATGCTATAGATGCTAATCAGGGACCGCCGGGAAGGGAGGGTGCAAATTCCAGCGGTGATTCTGGGAACTCTCACACGAACAGCGGGCGTGCTCGTGCCTAGTCGATTTCGCCGTCTAATGCTCCCTATGGTCCGTGGATGATTGTTACTAGAAAGGAGCGTCAGCCACCTGGCCGGCCAAGGAATCAAGGGCGACAAGGCGACAAGTCTGCTCAGCAGGGTAGAACAGCTCCGGTTCTGCATGCTCCGGCGGCTACTGGATCGAGGTTTGCGCTCTTGGATTCTGAACATGGAGCCCCTCAACATGCTCAGATTACGGATAGTGCCTTGGTGTCCCAAACCCCCGACGATGGTGCTCAATTTGTGAACGCTCAGACTATGCCCCAGAATGCTGCCTCTACGTCGTCTGGTCTTGGGTCTCGATCACGACGAGCGAACGTCATTGCTAATGAAAGACAGATAACTAATGCACCTTCGGTTCCGTTGCAGTCGGTTCAAACAACGACTCCACCTTCTGGTCGGCGATCAACAGGGGCTGGTTCTAGGCGAGCAGCGGCGAAGGATGAACACGTGATGGTCAGGGGCGAACAGGGAGGCAATGTTATTGAAACTACGAGGGTTACTATCGGCGATTCTACGGCTGAAACCGCTTTGGCGGCCGAAGATTGCCATGTTACTGAACATCACGCTGATCCGCCAGATGGTTTAGATTTGGAGGGCGACGTGGTTATGGAGATTGAGGATAATCCGCCACCTACTCCGGCCGGCGGGGCTGCCGAAGCTACTCCTGTTGGAGTTTGATTGTGTTTTGTATTTTTTGTGGTCTTTTTGCCTTGTTTGCTTCGTTTCTTTGTTGTTTGTTTATTTTTATGAATAGTATTGTTTGGAATTGCCAGGGCGCGGGTGGTCGTGCTTTCCACCGCACCCTTAAAAACCTCATTCACACCCATAAACCTGCCATTCTCGGTCTTGTCGAACCCAAGGTCTTGGGTTCCCAGGCTAATGCTATTTGCATGAAACTGGGTTTCTCAGACTGGGTTCGGGTTGAGGCGGTAGGTTTTAGTGGGGGAATTTGGATATTTTGGAACAGTGGTTTTAATGTTTCAGTTCTTTTCACCCACCCTCAATTCGTTCTCTTGCAGATTCGGGAGGGTGTTCTTGATGGCTGGTTTTTTGCAGTGGTTTATGGCAGTCCTACCCACCATCTTCGACGGCGGTTTTGGAATGAACTTTCGATGACTAAACGGGGGATCACGGGTCCTATGATGGTTGCGGGGGATTTTAATTCCGTGTTGACGCAGGATGAAACTGCTAATTATAATGCTTTTTCTTTGCAGCGTTGCTCAGATTTTGCGGATTGGATCTATTCGGAAGGCCTTATAGATATGGGTTTTAATGGTCCCAAGCACACTTGGGTGAAAGGGAATCAATCCGGTTATACTAAAGGGGCTAGGCTTGATCGAGCCCTATGTAACCTTGCATGGAGGCAACGTTTTACGAATGCGACTGTTGTTCATCTACCTCGGATTTCCTCGGATCACGCTCCTCTTCTCATTCGGATGTTAGTCAATGATATGCCTCGCAGAGAATCGACTTTTCGTTTCCAGGCTGCTTGGCTAGTGGATAGGCGTTTTGAGGGTATTGTTCGTGAATCCTGGTGTTGTAACCGGGCTCTTCAGGACAATGTTCCTATCGTTTCTGCAGCCTTATCAGAATGGAATAAACATGTTTTTGGTCACATTCTACATCGCAAACGGATCGTCCTTGCGCGTCTCGGCGGTGTGCAGCAGCGTCTCTCCCATAATTTTCATGGGGGCCTCTTCAAGTTAGAGAAAAAACTACGACAGGAATACCAGGATATTCTGCACCAGGAAGAGCTTTTGTGGTTTCAGCGGTCCCGGGAGGATTGGATTGTCTCTAGAGATCGGAATACCAAATTTTACCATGCGGTAGTTTCTGTTCGGACTGCTCGTAAATCTGTTTCCAGCCTTAAACGGGAGAATGGGGAGTGGATAGTGGATAGGGAACTCCTCCGGGACCATGTTTGCCAATACTATGTTAGTCTGTTTTCTTCTCAGCCTACTGAAATTGGGACTTCGGTTCTAGAAGGTTCATTTTCGCATCTCCCGCATAGTGATTGGCAGGTTTTTGATTCTCTTATTACTAAGGAAGAGGTTCGATGCACTCTTTTCGATATGGTGCCTTTCAAAGCTCCTGGCCCGGATGGTCTACATGTCGTTTTTTACCAACGGTTGTGGGATGTTGTCGGGGACAATTTGGTTTCCCTCGTAGCAGATGCGTTTGAGCATGGCAGATTGCCGGAGGGGCTTAATGTCACCCTTATAGTCCTTATTCCGAAAGTTAATTCCCCTGAGTACATTAAGCAGTTTCGTCCGATTAGCTTGTGTAACGTCAGTTACAAGGTCATTACCAAGACCATTACCAATCGCCTGAAGAAAATTCTACCTAGTCTCGTAGGTCCTTTCCAGAGTTCCTTTGTCCCGGGTCGACAAATCTCGGATAATATCCTGATCTACCAAGAGGTTATGCATACCATGCGGAATAAGCGAGGATCGACAGGTCTTATGGCCATTAAACTGGACCTAGAAAAAGCATATGACCGGTTATCTTGGGATTTTATTCATACATTGCTCACGGAGGCGGGTTTCGGTTCTAAGTGGATCGAGGTGATCATGCATTGCATTCGTTCGCCCCGGTTGTCAGTGCTTTGGAATGGTGAACTTCTGCCCCCATTTAGTATGTCAAGGGGTATTCGTTAGGGAGATGCAATGTCTCCAGCTATTTTAGTTCTCTGCATGGAAAAGTTGAGTCAAATGATCACGCTCCGGGTCCAGTCGGGGGAGTGGCGCGGAATCATATTCGCTCTTGAAAGTCCTATTTTGTCTCATCTCTGTTTTGCAGATGATATGGTTCTTTTCGCTGAAGCTACCTTGGATCAAGTGGAGGTTATCAATGATTGCTTATCAAGATTTTGTGCTGCTTCAGGTCAAAGCATTAGCTTTGTGAAATCTCAGGTTTATTTCTCAAGGAACACGGACCCTCGCCTAGCCGAAGATATTACTCGAAAACTCCATATTCACCGAACTGAGGATTTGGGTCGTTATTTGGGCATCCCTTCTATTCATGGGCGAGTTACTTGCAAGTTGTATACTGAGCTGTTGGATAGAGTGAACAGTCGTCTTGATGGTTGGAAAGCGAAGACCCTTTCTATGGCCGGAAGAGTTATTTTAGCTAAATCAGTGATTAGTGCAATTCTCGCATATTCCATGCAAACAACGCTGCTTCCTAAAGGGGTTTGTCAGGCTATCGAACGGAGCATGCGCCGTTTTGTTTGGGGCAGTGATCGTACAGATTCCAATAGACTACATCTTGTTAACTGGAATGTGGTAGCTAGTTCTATAGCTTCAGGAGGACTAGGAATAAGGAAACTTCAGGAGTTGAACATGGCTTATATGGTCAAACTAGGATGGCGTTTACAAACGGAGAAGGATTCCCTTTGGGCTCAGGTCTTAACTGCCAAGTACAGGGGAACCATTTCTGCCAATAGTTCTAATGCTTGGAAAGGTATTCAGGCTGCGAACTCTTTCCTTGAGTCGGGTTTGAGTAAAATAGTCCGCAATGGGCGAGATACCCGTTTTTAGATGGATAAATGGGTTGTGTCTTACCCTCTTAGACAGCTGGTTCATGCCCCGCTTAGCCTTCCAGTGCTTTACGCAACTGTTCAAAATTATTGGGATGAGGGTAGCGGATGGAAATGGGAGCTTATACGAGACCTTCTTCCGGTGGATATTCTGCAAAGACTCGCTAGTTTCGTCTTGGCACCGGAAACTGATGACGCCAATGGTGTTGGGTGGTGTCTAGAGCCGAATGGGATTTTCTCCGTGGCCTCGGCTTATGACGCCTTTTTGATATCTGCTATTTTGTACAATTATTCACCCCTTATTCTAGTTGTTTTAATGCTTATTTTCTTTATCCTAATGAAATTGAGAATTGTTTGTGTGTTATATTATCCCAAGTGCTGAATTATCTGCAAGGAACAACAAAGGAAGAATATTGGAACATTTTGGACAAGTTCTGGAAGAAAAGGGAATTACAAGGAAGAATACAAGTTGGAAAAGTATTGGAAGTTGCCTAATGGGTTAACCTCTAACATAAATGTTCCCCCTGTGTGTTATGCATTGCTAGTGAAGGCTTATGTGGGATTCCGGTGATATTTGTTCTGTCATAGCTTGGCTTATGTGGGATTCCGGTGATATTTGTTCTGTCATAGCTTGTCTCAGTTGGGATTCCGGTGATATTTGTTCTGTCATAGCTTGTCTCAGTACTCTCATAGTGAAGTCTAGAATTTGCATGCTTTGAAGTGATTTAGGCCATTGTTGTTAGCCCAAGCCTGTAAACCTACCCTGTGTTACATTTATTTTTTAGCCCAAGCCTGTAAACCTACCCTGTGTTACATTTATTTTCCCTACCAAGCCTGTAAACCTACCCTGTGTTACATTTATTTTCCCTAGTTGTCTCATTTGAGCCTTATTTTTGTTTAATAAGTGCAAAAGCACTTAACCCCGTTCTTTATGTTGTTTTTCTTGTTTCACCCATTATTTTACCCTTAGCCCTAAGCCATATATTTTCCATTCACCCTTAGAGAGAATGTAACATTTGTTCTTTAATTTAGAGGAGATTTATCTTTTTGAGCCTATTTTTGATAGAGTTATTCCTATTATCTTTGTTCTAGTGTGGGGATGTGGTGAAGGAGTTGATTGGTTATTGTGAATTGAAGGAAAGAAAGGGTTTGTTGGTTGAAAGAAAAGAAAAGAAATAAAAAGAAAAAGGAAAAAAGTTGAAAAGAAAGAAAAAAAAGAAGGATGAATAAAAGTACAAGTCAGGTTGCTTGACTAATTATCCTCACCCCCACTAGTTTAGAATACTCTTGTGTTTTTAATTATGTTTTGCTCTCTTGATTCATATTTTCCATATCTCCTCTAGGTTTAGTTGTGAATAGGTATGAAATTCTCTCTTTTGTTTATTTTTTCCATACCCTTTCTTTGTTTAGCCACTCACCCTTAGCCACATTACAAGCCAAATAAAGTCTTATTTGATCTTAGCATGCAGTTTTAGAGTGATCTATGAGAGTATGAAGGGCATGTCTATGGGAGTTCATCT
Source organism: Ipomoea triloba (assembly GCF_003576645.1). Classification (NCBI taxonomy): domain Eukaryota; kingdom Viridiplantae; phylum Streptophyta; class Magnoliopsida; order Solanales; family Convolvulaceae; genus Ipomoea; species Ipomoea triloba. Next base: position 21,229,191 of record NC_044916.1, on the reverse strand, counting down.
TAAGCCAAGTCTTGCATAATCTTAACTGAGTACATGTGCATACAGGGTTTAATCTACCTAATTTTGGGTGCCCGGTTATTGGCCTGAGAGTGGGACTCACTTGTGATTCTGAGATAATTCTTGAAGCAGGTTAGGTTGTACAAGTTAGTTGGTGGTATGTTCGGTTGATCAGGAAGGTAGTGTGATCAGTTGTAGTGCATGGAGGGTGGATTATCCTAGGCAATTGCTTGAGGACAAGCAAAAGTTCTAGTGTGGGGGAGTTGATATCTGCTATTTTGTACAATTATTCACCTCTTATTCTAGTTGTTTTAATGCTTATTTTCTTTATCCTAATGAAATTGAGAATTGTTTGTGTGTTATATTATCCCAAGTGCTGAATTATCTGCAAGGAACAACAAAGGAAGAATATATGAACATTTTGGACAAGTTCTGGAAGAAAAGTGAATTACAAGGAAGAATACAAGTTGCAAAAGTATTGGAAGTTGCCTAATGGGCCAAGACTCATCTACCTCCTATATATTTAACCTATTCTCTACAATTGGAGGAAGTTCCCCTTACAGAGTTCTGAACCCTAGCTTTTAGTTTATATTTCCCTAGCATAGTTTAGATTAGTTTCACATTAGATTATTTAATTTCAAGCTTGGAATCTTGGATTGAAGTTGGATTTGTTCTTTATCAGTTAAATTTCTCTTCCCTTTATATTTCTTGCAATGTTTATGATTATTAATTATTGCTTTGTTTTGTTTACTCCCATCATGCGGGAATAGTTCGTTTATGGGTTTGGATTAGGGATCCATTGTTAATCTTGATGTTCAATTGGTAATTAATTGCATAAAGGGATTGAATCTTTTACCTAGGGTTTATGTTGATTTGGAGATTTCTTTGCACTAGTTATTGGTTTGTGGCTAGAATTAATTGCTAGTCTAGGAGAGGGATTCATTACAACGAAAGTTGGATGGAGACCTCAAGCCTTACCAATTTCAACCTAATTTTCCTGCTATGAAAGTAGAGGTAATTTTGGGGGCTTACAATGCTTAGGTGTTTAAGGTTATGATTGATGCATCACGACAGTGGGGCAATCTTAGCCTAATTCTCTTATTGATTACGAAAGTAGGTGAGTAGAATTCTTTTGTGCATTGCCCATATATCCCTTGGTTAATTATTCTTTCCCTAATCCTGAGTTTGTTAGAACATCAAGGTTACAAACCCCCTAATCTGGCCCATACCTTTATCATATAGTTTTTATCTTAATCAATTGTTTACTTTTATTCCACATCATTCAGTCTTTGTTACTTGGATTCTATAAATTCATATACTCTAGTGCCTGGTAATTCACACAGTTACGTGCCATAACACCAATCCTCAGCGGAACGACATTACACCCTTTTTACACTCATCATTTGTGCTCATCACATTTTGGCGCCGTTGCCGGGGATTGGTTTATTTGGTTTTGATTGTGTGATTAATTTCTTACTAGCATTAGAGTTAGTGAATTTTAGGAGATCAAGTTTTATTTTATTTTATTAATATTTCGAAAAAATATATATATTTGATCTAACCCATAACTAGTTTCTTCCAAGAGTGTTTGTGGTTGTGTTAGACAGCAGGTTACCCTCCTTTTATGCACACTAGATCGAAAGGGAGCACGAATCTTCGTCCCTACGATCTAAATCTTGAGAGGAAGTTAAGGAGGGAGAAGAAGGTGTTACTTGATTGGCTTCGAGAGTTTCAGGACTTCGAAGTTGACATGGAGACCGGAGCTAGTAGCAATACCGGGCAATAAGCCCATACTGGTGTCAACACACAGCACCCGGGGCAGAGAGAGACAATTGGGGACAACTCTGAAGCTCGTGCTGATCCCCAAATTCCAAATGTTCAGAATCAGGCACAGAACTTCAAGGCTGATCCAAACCCAAATATCAATGTTGGGGGAGGATTGGGTGCTCAATTCATGCAGCAACAGCCTGTGTACCAGCAACCAGGCTATGGGGTTGGGATGCAACATCTTCTCCATCAGATGAATCCCAACCTGTTTCAGCAATTTGCCCAAGAGTTTCCACAAGCAGAACCAATGGCAGCCCATTTAGCTCCTGAGTTCACTGAAGAAGATTGCATTGTGTACCCAGGAATTGAGGCAAATAATTTTGAGTTGAAGACTTAGCTCATTCAGATGGTCCAGAATAATCAGTTTGGAGGATCTCGGGTTGAGGACCCGAAAACCCACATAGTTCATTTTGATCGTATCTGCCAGACCATCAAGATGAATGGTGTTCCTAGTGAGGCAATCAAGTTGAGACTGTTTCCTTTTTCCCTGAGAGATCAAGCACAGCGTTGGTTGAATTCCTTTCCAGCCAACCACTTCATTACATGGGAACAGCTACACAAGGCTTTCATGCAGGAGTACTGTCCTCCTTCCAAGGCTGCCAAGTTAAAGAAGCAAATTCAGAATTTTCAGCAGTTTGGCAATGAAGATCTTCCTGATGCTTGGACGAGATTTAAAGAATAGAGGTAATTTTGGGGGCTTACAATGCTTAGGTGTTTAAGGTTATGATTGATGCATCACGACAGTGGGGCAATCTTAGCCTAATTCTCTTATTGATTACGAAAGTAGCTGAGTAGAATTCTTTTGTGCATTGCCCATATATCCCTTGGTTAATTATTCTTTCCCTAATCCTGAGTTTGTTAGAACATCAAGGTTACAAACCCCCTAATCTGGCCCATACCTTTATCATATAGTTTTTATCTTAATCAATTGTTTACTTTTATACTCATCATTTGTGCTCATCACATTTTGGCGCCGTTGCCGGGGATTGGTTTATTTGGTTTTGATTGTGTGATTAATTTCTTACTAGCATTAGAGTTAGTGAATTTTAGGAGATCAACTGGGTGTTCTTTTGATTGGAGTTGTATTTGGGACATCAAAGTGCCCCATTGTATTTGTCTCTTTCTCTGGCAGCTTAAACATGGTCGCATTATGACCAATGTTGAGCGTGCACGTAGGCACCTTACTTCTAATTTGTCCTGTGTTTGTTGTGCAGGGCTGTACGAAGATTGTGATCATATCTTTCGGTATTGCCGCAAAGCGAAAGGGGTTTGGAGCGCGGTTTTGAGGGCGTCAACACTGTTAGCTCTTGACGGGCTCGACTGGGATGCTTGGCTGGTAACCAATCTCACAGGCGATCGCTCTGTTGGTTTTCCTGCAAATTGGCCGCAACTTTTTGCAATCCAAATTTGGTGGCTTTGGAAGTGCCGGAACGAGGCTGTTTTCAATGCTCGGGTAATCTCGCTTAACCAGAAGCTCGCATGGATCACGCAGCAAGTTGTGGAAGTTTCTGTAGCTTTTGCTGCTAATAGGAACCCAGACAAACATGAAACACAGGAGGTGGCTGTTTGTCTTTCGTGGAAGAAACCTCCGGATGGATGGTCTAAGATCAACGTGGATGGCAGCTGCTCCAAGGTAGATGGGATTGCGGGTTGCGGAGGGGTGTTACGTGATGAGGCTGGACATTGGATCAGCGGGTTTTCTTATAATATTGGCTGCTGTTCAGTCGAAGAGGCGGAGACTTGGGCGGTACTCCAGGGTCTGCGTTTAGCTTCCAAGAAGGGTGTTCGAAGATTGATAGTGGAGAGTGATTCGATGAACTTGGTTGATCGTTTGCGTACTCAATCTCCAGGGCACGGGAATGGGGGCAATCTCCTTATGCGTTGTTTTCGTGAGGTGACTGCTTTTGAGGAGGTCAGGTTCGACCATGTGTATAGGGAGCAAAACTATTTGGCTGATGCCCTGGCCAAGAAGTCGTTATGTCAACCTATTCTTCTTTATCAGCTTGACGAGGTCCCGAATGACCTGCGAAAACTTTTACAAGACGATATGATAGGGGCTGGCACTCTCTGGAAGATCTCTACTGTTCGGAGATAGTTTTCTTTTAGTTTTTTCTTCTTTGGGATCATCTCCCTCTTCTCTTATCTAAAAAAAAAAGAATTACAAATTTCTTTCTAGGGCTAGGAGAGAGATCTTATTTTAAAAAAAATGTTACTCAAGAGATTCCAACTTATGCAATGAATGGGTTTCTTCTTCTCATTGAATTGTGTAGAAATGTGGAAGGTATCATGAATGCTTATTGGTAGGAGTGCGATAAATTATAGAAGGCTTAGCACCATATATGCATTATACTCCTAAGAAAGCGCAGGGTATTGGTTTTCACAGGCATGGAGAATTCAACTTAATGATGCTTGGTAAGCATGCCTAGAGGTTTATTCATAATCCAAATTCTTTGGTTTCAAGGTTATACAACATCAAATATTTCTTGAGAACTTTTTGCATAGAAGCTAGACTAGGTAACAATTCCTCCTTAATTTAGAGGAGTATTATGGAAATCCAAAATGTAATATGTAATGATTATAGATAGAGAGTTGGAGACGGTAAATCCATAAATATTTGAACAGAATATTGGTTTTCCAATGCCGAAAATTTGTATGTCAACACAAAAATGCTTGAGCAACTCAAGGATGTTATTGTTTTGTCCCTGATGGTCGAATAGATAGGGTGAGATGCATATATTCTAGCTAATATTTTTGAACCCTATAGATTATTAAATCTGAACTTCCCCTAGCTACTTGAAAGTTTTGGGATGAAAGAGTTTGGACAATGGAGGACAAATAATTTCAATTCATGGTGAAAAGCTACTATAGGAGGTTGATAGGGGAGTTTTGACCCCTTATTAATTCAAAATGGACAATCATGTCGAGATTTAACATTCTCCAAAGATAAAAGCTTTCTTCTAGCAAGCTTGCAAATCTTAGTCTTCCTACAACTGATTTACTAGTTGTTAAGAAAAATCATTGTAATCAAGTCACGTTAGTTGTATTTTAGGAGTTTTCAATCTTTATTCCATTTGTTCGTGGAATGTGATGTTGCTAAAAACTATTGGAGAATGATTTTGAGAGATATTGAAGTAGATAATTGTAGCATGTTTCTTGAATAGATTACAACAAAATTTCATAAAACTAGACGATGATGCTTGTTCACCTGGTTGTTCCCTCATTGTAACCTATTGGAACATTTCGAATGCCAAGAACGACAAAATCTAAAACAACAAACATACTTCTCTATTTAACATTGTCAAGGGAGCTAAGAGTTTCCTTCAAGTCGGAGAGGGAGGTTGGGGGTGTTTTAGAATAAGGTAGATATGCCATGAAATGGGATGAAAGATTAATGTTGATTCTACCGCAATTAGCCAATAGGCAAAATGCGCTTTCATTATAGCAAGAACAACAGTGATCATGAAAGGTGTTTATGAACCTATGGCAATTAGAGTAAAAGATGCTTTAAGTTGACTATAATCATAGTGTTGGGCATGACATTTGATGACAACTAACCATATTACATTGTAGTATATGTTCAAACATACTTTCTTAACCTATTGAAGCACAAAGAGTCAATTTCGCCTCCACTGAGGCTCGATCTTATGACCTCCCATATGGGAGAGTCACTACATGTCATTTGAGCACAATGTGTTTGACTTATTTATCTTTTGAGTACTAGTGACTCTGTTACAATGTAGTATCTAATTATTCATGATGTGTTGCGATTTGATGAATAACAACGCGTTTGGATGGGAGGACAGAATTAAGGGGGAAAAGAATTGTAATTCGGTGGAATTGTAATTCAATGAATAACGTAGGAATTGAAATTACAGTGTTTGGTATGCAGGAATAGGAGTACTAGGAATTGAAAGGTAAGAAGCAGCAGAATGACTAAAATGCCCTTATGTAGTAGTAGTAGTAATAATAATAATAATAATAATAATAATTTCAAAAATTTTTTTAAAAAAAAAGACAAAGGATTGGGAGGAGGGGCAAAATGGTCTTTAATGCCCCTCCTCTCCACCGAATTACAATTCATGGGGGGCCCATGAATTGTAATTCACCATTTTGAGGGAATTGCAATTCCGCGGAATTGCAATTCCCTCCAACCAAACACTGTAATCGTCAAATTCATTGAATTACAATTCAATGAATTACAACTACACCCTAATTACATCCAACCAAACAACTCCTAAATGAATTTCCTTTTTGTATAAAAGAGTAGGAAAAAAAAAAACAAATATTTTTAAAAAATTAGGAAATCCTTTGTCTACTATGATGTCTGAATTTAGACATCCTTGCGATACGGCCTCATAGAATTCTTTGGGAGAAAGAAGAAATATCAGTCCTTGTATGACTGAATCGTATCTGGGTTTTTTCTTTCCCCAGGTCATTGGTCTATTCCCATTCCCCATTCCCCATTCCCAATTCTTGAGGAGAGACAGAGCTCAGACCCAGTGGATCTCACGCTAACATTTCTTGGACTCAACCAACGGATTTCAGAATACTCAGATCTCTATTGAAAACTGCTTTTTTTTTTTCACTTCTTCTTGCCTCTTCAAAGTAATCCCACTATTTGATTCGTCGTCTCCGTCACCAGATTAGATTGCATATACGCGCTATATTGACACACAGTTTGAGATGGTTTTGATGACTTTCTAGAGTATATCGGCAACTGATTAGAAAAAGGAACAGAAATTTGCAATGGGTTCGAAGAAAAAAGCATCTTCTTCCAAGAATTCGCGCTCTGTTTCTCAGGGGAACGATACGTCGATAGCGGGCAAGTTTTCCTCCTTACTGTCTTATGATAAATTTATTATGATTGCTTGCAAGTGTAAATATGATTGTTGCGTGCCCGTAAGAAAGATTTATGCGTCCTTGGAGGAAATATCTGTAATTGATGCATGTGCCCTAGTTTTGAAAGCTACAAAATGGAAATATTCTGAATCTCAGAGACGGAATGTTTTTAGGGATTAGATTGGGGCATTACTTTAAGTAGGATCGCAGAGGTTAGGTTTTAGGAAATCTATAAGATACACATAATTGATTGGAGATGGCTCTGTAGAATGTGTTGAATAGTTGGTTGTCCAAGGTGGAGGAAATTCAGTGGTCAGGTATTTACTGTCTCAGATAGGTTCATTTTGTCTTTTCATAGCAGACGTAATTATGGATTTTCATAATTTGTAGTTATATATGGACTTCCGATAGCTGTTAACTGAAGGTGAGTACTTGACCTGAACTTGTTTAGTTCCATTGATAAGTTTTCTTGGTCAGATGAAAGTATGAAACGCTATGTACACTAACTATTCTGACATCGAATGAGCATTTTCTTAATAAAAGAAGATTCTTTTGGTCATAAGCCAACAACAATATCTTTTTAGAGTACATTATTTGCATTTTGATTTGTCATCTCATGCATTCTGCTAATCTGCCCTATGCATTTAAAATTTTGAAGATATTTTCTATTATTGTAGTAGTATTATCAAAGATCCCATTTTTTCTGTAGTATTCTTGAGTAGGCCCTTATTGAAAAGAGAAATGTTGAACTTAAATAACTTCAAGCAAGTCTTGTGTGGTGGAGTAGAGCCAAGGACTAGTTTAGAGTCTTGCATTAGTGACAAGAGTTGCTAAAATTAGCTGTACTTCATGGGTCTAAGTAATAGATTTAAGAATTGTCAAATACCCTTTTCAGAGTTTGGTATTGGGTACCAAGAGTTTGTAAAATTCTAAAAACCTCTGTTTTATTATATAATGCTATACAAACTTTAGCTAATTGGCTTATGAATGATTGAATGGATCAAGTTGCAAATCTTGTATTTATTTTCTTCAAGTGAGGGAAACATCAAAGTATTTGAAACTTGAAATTTGGAATTTGATTAGGCTTTTGACATTCATTCTGTTTCTAACTTAAATGAAAAACGTGATGGTATAATCCATGACCATACTCCTTTCAGATGGTTTTTCCACAGAATCCTTCACCTTTTTTCATTTAACTGTATCAACCAAGTGAATTAATATGGAGAATGGAATATCCTCCTAGTTTGTAGTTAGCTGATGTGGTGTAACAAGTGAAAATTGACCTAGATGAATGGGATTTAACTTCCTGCTTAGAACTTATAAGAGACTAGTTTTGGATATATAGGTATAAATAGTACTTACAAAAAATGTATAATTTAAAACAGGATTCAGAAATTATTGAATAAATCTAGATAGTTCTACAGAACATATCATTAGTTTTGGGCTAAAATTACTTTCTCCTGTTTTTGAGCATTTTAAGAATAGTTAGACTTGAAGAATGAAGATCCACCCATTCATTTCTGGCAACTTTTTAGTGTGTTATAAAAAAAATTAGAATAAGCTTTGTGTAAGACCATCTCACATGAGACGTGTATTACTTTTAGGCTAAAATGTAATACTTTTCAATGGTTCCATTAAAAGCATTGCGGAGTATATTTTAGCCAAAAAGTATTACATGTCTCACATGATATGGTCTCACGCAAGGCTTATTCAAAAATTTATTGTATTTATGCATTGTGCTGCAATTTTAAAGCTGAACTAGGAAAGGGGAAAAAGAATAAAGAATCCATCTCTTTTACAGCTCCTCACTCACACACACACACAGAAGAAATAAAGAGAACTATTTTTTTTATTAGTTTTTTTATGATAATAGAAATGCTCTTGCTTTGCAGGCCTTCAAATGAAGCATCAACGTGAGCTAGAAAATTTGACTCTTATGACACAGCCTTTCAAAACAGCAAAGCTTTTCATTATTGCTGTAGTGCTCTACCTCAGGCGGTCACTCGCATATCTTTTGTCACATGTATGGTTTATGCTTTTGAGTAGTGTAGTTGTGCTTGCTGGGATAATGCTCGTGATTACTGATGGTTTCCATGGAAAGGTATTGGCATTGTAGATTCCTTTCAATTTCTAAATGTATTATATATTTATATGTGGTAAATGAATTGCTATAATTGTTATGATTGGAAATATACTGCTATTATAAATGTGACGTACTGATTTTTGAAAGCTAGAATACAATGAAGGACTACCTCTCATTGCTCGCTGTTTATTGTCTAAATATCTGAAGTACTGGAAAGATGTCATAATTTGTTTGAATATGTAATCAGCAGTCTGAATTTTCCTTCTATACTTATCTATGCAGCATTTTGAAGAAGTTCTCAAGTATGTACAGTTTGGGCTGTGGTGGGTGTCCCTTGGTGTTGCATCTTCTATTGGACTTGGTAAGGCTAATTACTTTAATCATATTTTATGCTCTCTGGTCTATTTTGCTAGCTTTAGGAGGATTATGCATCTATAATCTTTCAGTTTCTAAATTCTTATGCTTCTAATATCTTCCCTTGTATTCTCGTATAACTTTAGGATATTCAAGGTCAGGTTTAGTGCAGTGGCCAAGTTGTAATTTTTTGTGCTTAGGATGATGTTAAAGCCTTGAGCTTTGGGTCTAGCCTTTTTATTCAACAAAAGACCTGATATGCTAAGCCTTGATGATGATACATTTGCTTGTTATAATTTGGGATTAGCCCGTGATGCGCACTATCTCTGCATGGCAGATGATGGCTAATTAACTACCATGTTTAATACAATGCAATTGTCGGCAGTTTTTACTACAAATGTAAAGCCTTGGCAGTTCTAGGATCTAGAATATTTTTGTCCTGATTTCAGAATACTATAGTACTAGCACTAGGATGAGGCCCAATTATTACCATGTAAAGCAAACTGGTATATAATTATATTTGTGTATTAAAGCCACCTTATCAGTGAATCTCATTTATATATTTTGTTTGTCCACAGGATCTGGTTTGCACACATTTGTACTCTATCTTGGCCCTCACATTGCTTTGTTCACTATAAAAGCAATGCAGTGTGGGCGAGTTGACATCAAAAGTGCTCCATATGATACAATACAATTGAAAAGAACCCCTTCATGGCTTGGCAAAGAGTGTTCAGAGTTTGGACCCCCATTATTTCCCCCATCTAGTGGCGCAAGGGTTCCACTTAGCAGTATATTGCCTAATGTGCAATTAGAGGCTATACTGTGGGGTCTTGGGACTGCGCTTGGAGAGCTTCCGCCTTATTTTATTTCAAGAGCAGGTACAAATGATCAAGTTTCTTGCTATCCTAAAGAAATTTACCTTATCTACCTAGCTGTTCTTTTGAAAATTGTCTAATTTTTCATCCATAGCTTTCCCTTAGAAGATTTAAGGCTAATCAAAGATTTTCACCTACTTGACACTATTATTATAAATATATCTAAGAAGTTGGTGTTCTCACTTCTCGTCTTCAACTTTGCTCTTAGCCAGTTTTATGTGTTCCCTGGCTTAAGCTTAAAGAGTAAACATTGACAACTATCCCAGTATGCCATTAGTTTATGCTTCTTTTGTTTTAGGGTGTGTTTGGTAACCCGGAAAATGATTTCCGGAAATCATTTTCCGGGCTTTCGGTGTTTGGCAACGTCGGGAAAATGTGGTCAATGGAAAATGATTTCGGTTGACCATGGAAAATGACCCCTTTTTTCCGTGCGAGGGACAGCCAAACCCTCTCCCATTTCGGCCGAAACCAGAGCAGCGACGTTTTTTTTTTAATAATAACTAATATTATTTTATATTTTTTATATTTTAAATAAAATAATAAAAATATATAATTATACAATTCTACTCATTTTCCAGAAAATGGACGAAACACAGAAAGACAGTTTTCTAGAATACAACCAAACACAGGAAATGAAATTGTTTTCTAGAAAATGACTCATTTTCCAGAAATCATTTTCCTGCTTTTCAAACACACCCTTAGTTTTTTTACCGTATTGACTGCTTGAATTCACCTAGTTTCTGTTGCTAATATATATCCACATCCTTGTGCAGCAAGAATTTCAGGCAGTAGAATGGAAGAATTGGATGCTTCCTCGACTGAAGACAATGGATTTTTTGCCACTCATTTAAATCACATCAAGCACTGGTTTCTTTCAAATGCTCAATATTTGAACTTTGGCACAATCCTGCTACTTGCTTCGGTTAGTTTAATTTTCTGGCATCGTTTTGGTTTCCTCACAAAATGGGTTTTGCATATTATTGTACAGTAGGCCCCTGGTTTTATGAGCTTGCCTTGGTATATATAACGTGTGCATTACGTTTAAGTGGGAAATAAAGAAAACATAAAGGAAGGGAATTACTGAGGAATAATTTCCCTCAGTTTGGATGCCGGTATTCTGTTGCTTTACTTGTCTCCCCATTAATGATTTGATTTCACTTTTATAGGTTCCTAATCCTCTATTTGATCTGGCTGGCATAATGTGTGGACAATTTGGCATTCCGTTCTGGGAATTTTTTTTTGCTACTTTGATTGGAAAGGCTCTCGTTAAAACTCATATACAGGTTTGCCAACAATCAAAATCCCAAGTATCTCATTTTAATTTCGATTTTTTGCTTCGGGGCAGCTACGAGGCTAGGCTTGTCTCATTTGTGAAATCTAAAGTGCATCTGCATTCTGCAGACTGTGTTTATTATTTCAGTGTGCAATAATCAACTCCTCGAGTGGATTGAAAATGAATTGATTTGGGTGCTCAGCTTTGTACCCGGCATTGATTCCATCCTACCTAATCTTATCACCAAGCTTCACTCCATGAAAGAGAAGTACATGGCAACCAAACCCCACGTGCCTTCAAACATCAAGGTAAGTTATTTCTAAAACGCCTGCTTACTATCTTTATTTTGCAGATTTGTTACGATTGTGGTTGAAACTCGAGTATCTTTATCATTTATATATCCATCCCATTAGGTGAGCAAGTGGGACTTCTCGTTTGCTTCACTTTGGAACACCGTGGTATCCATCATGCTTTTGAACTTCTTCGTTAAGATAGTGAACGCGACAGCGCAAAGGTATCTTAAGAAACAGCAGGAGCGGGACTTGGCTGCAATGAAGGGCAAGGCGACAGTAGAAACAGATCATTAATCTAGACAACGAAAATGCTGTTTGTTTACAACACTTATTAACAAATTTCACGAGTCACCGCTCCTCCCTACCAGGAACTTGTATAGGAGACGAAAACCAAAAGCTAATATGTTTTTATTTAGTGTGGGGATGAACATTATTTTTGGTGGCCAATTGAATGCCATACTGCCATTCTTGACAATATGGAGTTTGTTTAACAATTCATGTTAGAAAAGTAGTATTCTTCATCATCTTGCCTTGCCCAAATAGTATTGTCAAAAGAAGAAAACAAAATTTCCAAAATTAGAGAAAGGTAAAAAATGTCTTAGTGCTGTCTTCTCACCTGACCCAAGTAGAGAATCCATAACTGAAACTTAGAGCCGAGGTAAGGTAATATTTTACTTTGCTTTAATATTGGAAATAGTTAGGTAAATACATTCAATTTACCTTTATGAATTATTATTATTATTTTAAATGAAACTAGTCGGGTTTGTGAGGTACAAAATATAGTGGTCTGAGCTTGCTTGAAAGTGTAAAAGCTGTATAAAAAATTGTAGAAGGTAAAAAAAAAAAAAAATTATTTTTCATTTTATTAATATTTTACATGTGTGTCCAAAGCTCAAACTGATACCATGGAATGACCGGGTAAAAGAACATATATATTTGAATCGATTATTAACATCAGTGACACCAATTCACCAAACATGAAATAATATAATTGATTGAAATATTAAAAAGAAGAAATTTCACTATTGGTCTTATAACTATTGAGGTATTGTTAATTTGAGTTCACATAGAGTTTTGAAACTGTTAATGTGAATCTATAACTATTCAATTTTTTTCAATTTCAGTCCCTCCAATCAAATTACCCGCGAGAAGTAGCCGGAAATTTTTAATTGCTAAAATGACGTGGACAAATTTGTCTTTCACTTCTTTTCTCTTTCTTTTTCATTTTCTTGCTCTATTTGTTTGCCAAATTCCAAAGTCTAGCACTGTTTGTTCTTGCTTCTAGATTTCTTGTTCTGGAACCCTTAAAAGACGTTGGCGTCACCTACTTCCCTATACTCTTCAAGTTTGATTATTATCTGCCTTATCTCCCCCCAAGACGGATTCACCACCCCAAAGTTGAAGAGATATTCTAGGATACGTATTTGCTCCGGTTTCGGATTCCACCTCAACTTCGACTCTAGTGTCCTCTCCTCAACCCCTATCGCAAAACAACTAATAATCACACTAATTACACAAAATCTAAACCAAGAAAGCTTAATTATATGTTCCAATTAACCCACCGCTGGTGAGGGAGGAGTTGGAGTCATGCTGGTGTTGATTAGAACTGAAAAGCTTAAAAAACAAAAGATTTAAAAAACGTACTAGCAGTGGGTTAATTGTAACGTATAATTAAGCTTTCTTGGTTTAGATTTTGTGTAATTAGTGTGATTATTGGTTGTTTTGCGACAGGGGTTGGGGAGACGACACCGGAGCCAAAACCGAGGTGGAATCCGAAATCGAAGCAGATACGTATTCTGGAATCTCTCTTCAATTCTGGGGTGGTGAATCAGTCCTGTGAGAAGATAAGGCAGATAAGAATCAAGCTTGAAGAGTACGGGGAAGTGGCTAATGCCAACGTCTTTTACTGCAGAACAAGAAATTCATAAGCAAGAACAAGCAGTGCTAGACTTTAGAATTTGGCAAACAAGTAGAGCAAGAAAATGGAAAAGAAAGAGAAGAGAGAGAGAAAAGAAAAAAGATAAATTTGCCCTCATCATTTTCGCAAATTATATCGTGGACCGCGGTCCCAAAACGACGTCGTTTTGATTAATGAAAACAGACGGATGAATTCGCGCCACTCACTTTCTTTTCATATATACTGCAGTTACATTTCAACACAACTGCAGTTACCTTTCAACACAACTACAGTTACTTTTTGATATAACTACAGTTTCATTCGATAATATAAAAACACAAAAGTGAAACTGTTATTCTCATATACACTGCAGTTACATTTCAACACAACTATAGTTACTTTTTGATATAACTACAGTTTCATTCGATAATATAAAAACACAAAAGTGAAACTGTTATTCAGTATCTGTTCATATACACTGCAATTACATTTCAACACAACTATAGTTACATTTTGATATAACTACAGTTTCATTCGATAATATCAAACACAAATGTGAAACTGTTATTCAGTATCTTTTCATATACACTGCACTTTCTTTTCAACACAACTACAGTTACTTTTTGATATAACTACAGTTTCATTTGATAATATCAAACACAAATGTGAAACTGTTATTCAGTATCTTTTCATATACACTGCACTTTCTTTTCAACACAACTACAGTTACTTTTTGATATAACTACAGTTTCATTCGATAATATCAAAACAAATGTAAGGCAGTATCTTTTGGAATGAACTGTAGTGTCAATTACGGGGCTCCGTCTCCCACTTACTAAAACGACGTCGTTTTGGGACCGCGGTCCACGATATAAGAACTGCATCATTTTAGCCATTAAAGAATTCCAGCTACTTCTTGCTCGTAATTTGACCGGATGTACAAAAATTAAGAAAATTGAATAGTTATAGACTCAAATTTATAATTTTACATTTCGTATTTTCAAAATTAGAACATTCGATCTTCTCTGGATCAACAATTAAGATATGTTCAAAATTTATATTTAGAGAGTGATTATCACAAGATCTTATCCATTCCCACTGATATATACACACATTTCATTTGCATTTCGTATTTCAAAAAAAAAAAAAAGAAAGTAATTTTATCCTTTTAATTTATTTTCGTCATATTTGACGATTGTCGTGTTTCTCACTCCATGTTGCCTTGTGACGTTGTGTAGTGGGCCACTCAATGAAGCTTCCTTCCCCATCTACCCTTTTCCTTTTTCAATAAACCTTTACCAAATTATAAATGGTTAGCCCTTTTTCCTTTTTCTTTTTCTTTTTTTTTTCAACGTATTTTTTTTTTCTAAATATTTCCAATATTATGCGTTTGCTTGTAGGATTAACGGTTGATGAATTGAAGATTGAGCATACTTCAAGTCTTATCTTTCATCTACATTTTGTTGATTACACCAAACACACCATATCTGATTTTGAAGCACAAACACCACTTATATGTGACAGTAACTCACTAACATCCACCCATAGTGCTTCCACTCATTCATTTGCACCATAAATGATATGTTCACTAGTGAAGATGATTGATATTAAGTTTTCTTGATGAATTTTATATTTGTTATGTCCTATCTTTTTAATAAAATTGCGCTTTTAGTCAACCTTTGTTAGAGTTGAAAAACCCATTTAAAATCTTCGCTACAATTATGTATCAATCTTTTTGCAAAACTCTACTGGATGTTCGCAATTAATTTGATACAAGGACTAAACACACAATTTTATTGCAAAGATATGGGCATATATGCTAATAACCTTGTGGTCTAGTGACATCCGGTTGCACCTCATATGGAAGGGGGTGGGTTCTCGCCTCAGTGGAGGCGATGCTGACTCTTTGTGCTTTAGTAGGTTGAGAAAGTAGTTATGAACATATATACTACATTATAATAGAGTTAGTAGTACTAAAAAAAAAAAAAACTAAAATAGCTAGTAGGCCGGGAAGACTACGGTTCAGTTCGAACCGAAATTGGAAATCGGAATAGCCAGTTCATAACCAGTCCATTTCGGTTACTAACCAAAAAATAAAATATATGTAAAATTAAGTGCAAGCTCCAAATTATTTTTATTTTTATAGTTTAACTTTAATGTTTAAATATTTGATATAATGATTTTTAAAAATTTCTAGAATGAAGTTTTAAAAAAAATTGTTGAATTTAGACTATTTTTAAAATAAAATATAGAATTTACAAAAAAAAAAAAAAAAAAAAAAAAAAGATTCAAACTGGCAGTTCAAATCATAATTGGAACCTTCCTAAAAGATTATGGTTCCAGTTTATCCTTTTTCAAAATCAAAACCGAACCGGGATCATATTTATTGGCTAGCGGAGCATAATTGAGGACTAAAATTGCTATTCAATGTGTTTATGAGTATTGTAATTTGTTGTACATGATATACTCATAGATTGTAATATGTAAGGACAACTATTGCTTATTCGACTATATAATATATTGTATGCTCTTACCAAGTAGCTCAATAGCATTTATGTGGCTCTCCCAAATTGAAGATTACATATTCGAACTTAAGGGGAAGCATTGACTCTTTGTGTTTCAATAGATATAAGTTGAGAAAGTATATATGTATGGAGTATGGACAAATACAATACGCTATAAATAACAAAAAAATTAAAAAGTTGGATATATTAATGTGTTAGATACAAATTAATATTTTATTTTATCAAGTTAATCATATGTGAGTAAAGTTTTACACCTAACTAAATCTTTATACATATAATATAGTATTCACATGATTACCGATCAGCAAGGCATCTTTCCTTTCAAGTTTCTCATTCAACCACACTTCTCTGTCTAGTTAATTAATAAGTGTCTTTATATAGTCTTAAAGGATATTCTAACAACCTAAACCATAAACATGTCCACCTTGAAACCTTAACTATCAAGACAATATTATATGTAGAATAAAATACTATTTTTGGTTTATTTTGTTCTATGAAACTCTTGATACAAGCTACGATTGATAAAGATATGGCTATGAATTATAATTTGACCAGCTTTTGTTATTAAATGGAAGAAATGTATTGGAGATACCGCGATAGTAATTTATATTTGAATCATACTATTACACACTCGTACATAAAAACATCTCCATAAGTAGATCTTGGTGTGGCTTTTAAGAAAACATAAATATATAATGTGGATGAGAGAGGATGAGGAGAGAGAAGAAATGAGGTTCTTGCAGGAGGTATGATTTTTGGTCTGAAAATGTGGGGCCTGCCCGGAGAGGAGGGCGTGCCAAAATCGTGCGTTCAAGAGGTTCAATGCAACTTGCGCACCCAACAGACGCTTAATTAAAATCTTCTGTATCTTTTTGTTTTGTTGGGCATACTTTTTTTTTTCTTTTTCTCTTATCGTTTCTCTTTTCTAGTCACACATGTAAAAATTCTTCAAAAACCACAACTATTGAAGATGCTCTAAGCCTCTAATTATTAATAACTTTTTGATGTGCCACTATTTTATTAGATGTATACATTTCTTATTAACTCATTGTTAATCACCCAATTTACCAAAGTCCATAACAATAAAAAGTTTTTCTTTTTTTTTTTACCAAGAAGTAACTAATAAGAAGTGATAACTGTAAGATTAAAAATCATTATCCTTTATATTTAACGATCAATTGTACAGTTCTCAAAAAAATTAAAAAAGAAAAAAAAAAAAAGGATCACTTGTACAAAGATGAGACAAAATTAGGAATATTTTAATTCTCAATTGTATGATGATGAGACAAAATTGGAGATATTTTAACTTTCAATGATATGACAATGAGACAAAACCGGTAACACATAATTAAATCGAGATCTATCATCAACGCTAAAAGAAAAATCTGATTAAATTATTAATTAACAAAATTTGAAAAAATTATCACAACTAAAAATTAAATAATAAATTAATTCTTTTTTAATTTAACTATAGATAGACTCATGTTGTTCGTGGGCGTTTTTGTCTACTAGAAGCTTGCCGAAACCCTAATTATTGACTACTATAGGTGAATAATCAATTTTTGAACGTCAATGCACGAAAATGACATGACGTGCATTGTGGTCTCTTTAGGTGTGCATTTGCACTGTAGGTTGTGTGCATTATGGGTGATTTTAAGGAGGAACAAGGTCCTTCTGTAACAAGTGTGCATTTACACAGTTCGTGCATTGTGATCTCCGTAGGTGTGCATTTGCATGATTAGTGTACATTTTGGGTGATTTAGAGGATCAACAATGTCCTCTGGTAAAAAGTGAGGACTAATCATAGTCATCTATCAAGGTTCATCAATGGTTAAGAGTTTTACTTAAAAAAATATATATGGTATCAATTTTATAATTATCGCAAACTTTCAAGTTTGCAATATTGTGTGCAGTGTTACCTCCATATGTGTGCATTTGCACAAGCGGTAGTGTGCATTCTAAGTGATTTAGAAGAGGAACAATATCTTTCTGTAACAAGTGATGACTGATCATAGCCACCCACAAACGTTATCAATGGTTGATGGTTTTATTAGTAAAAAATATGGGGTGAATTTTATAATATTACAAATTTTCAAGTTTGCAATATTTTAGAAATAGACTCTGGCGTTAAAGTATGCATTTGCACAGTTCATGGTATGCATTCTGGGCTACTGGTGTGAATTAGAATGGGTATGTAGGCGTAAAATGAGAGAAAAATTCATACTCGTGTCCGTGTTTAGCCTTATCGTGTTCGTGTCATTATCGTATTAACTCATTAACGAGCCCGTATACACGAATTGGCATGTCTACTCTAACCCTATTTAGATGAGAGAGTAGGTTTTTTGTTGAACTATAAATTGCCCTTTAAGCGTGATTTGGGGGATTTGACATGCTTATTATTAGGCGGATTTCTTTGATTCATTTATGTTTAATCGTATACGTTAATTTATTAGTTTCAATGGCTACAATTTGTCCATAATTTTTATGTGGGATGTGGCTCCCATATGAGCATGATCCTATATATATAATTGCATTAACGGTTATGTTGAATTATTATTAACAACTTATGTTTATTCTATTTTATTTGAATTTATATTTTTTATTAGTTAATATACTAATGCCCTTATAGTTTATTTTACATATAATCAGCTAAGAGTAGACAATTATATTGCCACACTTTTTTTTTTTTATAATCGACTAATACAAATCAGGTGATCAAAACAGTTAACACAATTAGTTATCAATTATCAACTATCATCTTTCAATTAATTGCCAAACACTCAGTTGACCTTCTCTTCAATTTAATATTTTGTAATTTGACATCCCCTAAACCATCCAAAGGGTATAAAAATTAGACAAGCATGCTTAAACCATAACATTATATATGATTTATATATGAAGCTCTTATTAGAGGATTGCGTTTGGTTGAGTGTAGTTTGGGATGAATTGCAATTTAATGAATTTTCAAACTACACTGTTTGGTTGGAGGGAATTGCAATTCTGCATAATTGCTCTTCCATCTAAATGATGAATTGAAATTCATGGAGTACCCCCATGAATTGTAATTCGATGAAGAGGATGGGCAATTGTGTTGGTGTAAAGATAATTTTGCTCCTCCTCTTATACCTTTTGTCTTTTTTTTTTTTTTTTTTAATTTTAAAAAAAATTATTATTATTATTCTTTTTTTAAAAGAATTATTATTATTATTATTATTATTATTATTATTATTATTATTATTATACTTATTATACTTATTATTATTATTGTTTTTGAAGGAATTATTAGTATTATTAGTATACTTATTATTATTATTATTGAAAGAATTATTATTATTATTATTATTATTATTACTATAACATATACTACAATATAAGGGCATTTCAGTCATTTTGTCGCTTCTTACCTTTCAATTGTACTCCTATTCTTGCATACCGAACAGTGTAATTTCAATTTATACTTTATTCATTGAATTGCAATTCCACCTAATTACAATTCTTTTTCTTCCTAATTCCCTCCTCCCAACCAAACGCGTTGCAAACATTTCATTTTTATCTTGAAATTTATGTGCTAATTAATGTGAAGGCTAATACCGTCATTTCCAATTAAACAGTGGCCTGCAATTATTACATTCCAAAGTCCAAATTGAATAGTGTAACTCCTGAAAATTTATTATATACCAATACCACCCACCAACACTAGACAAGACTCTTTATATATCTCTCCAACATAAACTCCTTTGATCCCTCAGCTCAGCTCCTCCCAATCAATCAAGATCCCTCCCTGCCCACAACAAAAAATTAAAATGGGTTTTGTTGTTGAGAAAACAATTGGAAGTGTGTTGGTGTCTTTGGTGATGTTGTGGGTTCCGGCGTCGATGGGAGCAGTGTACAAGGTCGGAGATGCCGCAGGTTGGACCACCATTGGCAATGTCGACTACAAGCTATGGTCTGCTACCAAGACCTTCCAAGTTGGCGATGTTATTGGTATTTATATTTTCAATTCCTTCCCACTCTCTTCTATCTTCTTTTCTTTTTGTATTGCATATCTACTTAAACTTATTACTTCTCTCTTTTTTACTTGGGTTTTGCCAAATTGTAATTTTTAGAATTTGTTATGGTGTAATAATTATTGGTGGTATATAACCATCTTGGTTGACACGAGGTTAGGAGTTTAAAACCTCATCTCGTATAAAAAAGTTAATATGACCAGGAATTTGTCTCTTAATTGGGTCAGTTTGGTGCGATCAAAGATTAGTCTGAGTATAGTATAGGCTGTCTTAGTGGTCGAGTATGGTATAGGCTTAAAGATCTCACTTATAATTAAGGTCTACTCATCAGGATACACCTCATGGTATAACAAAAACAATTATCAGTGATATATTGAGTTCCCTGTTAAAAAGTTTTATAATTCACTTGGATCAAGACAGATAAAGGCCATGTTTGGTAAATGGTTGTTAGTTGATGCTGTTAGCTGATCCAGATAAAGGCCATGTTTGGTAAATGGTTGTTGATAATATTAGCTGATTGTAGAAAAGTGTTTGGTAAATTAGCTGATAGCTTATTGGTATAATTTCCTTTCTCAAAATGCTAATTGAAAAGGTTGCTTTGAGTAGCTTTTTGAAATTTTGTATTTTGGAGTTACAAAAAGCTTATTAACCAAACACTTATATTGATTCTAACCAAGTCAAACAACTAATAATGGTCAAATAAGTCAAAATTAATTGATAAGCTAATTATTTACCAAATAGGGCCAAAATGATATTAAGGAATTAACTTTTTTTTTTACCATCATTATTGTAGCCAAAGACCTTGTGGTCTAGTGCACCCGGTTGCATCCCCACATGAGAGGGGGTGGATTCGAGCTTCAGTAGATGCGATATTGGCTCTTTGAACTTCATTTAGTTGAAAAAGTAGCTATGAACAGAGTCAACAAAAAATGTGTCCACTCTAATTCTCTTAAAAAATGTCTAAATTTGATCTCAATTATGGTGATAGTGTGACCTCTTAATTATCTGTTTATCATCAAAGTGGGAATATTATAATCATTTACACTTCACCTTCCACAATTAAGTAGAATGTAGGGTGGCCCAATTTGTTAATGTCAAATGATGGATTATTGTTTTTGTTTTTGTATATCAATGTTACCTATAAATATGATCAAGAATTTCATCATAATGTCTAGAGTGTTCTATTTTTTGTTAGGGAAAATGGCACTTTTTCTCCCTATGTTATGTGCATATAGCACTTTTCCCCCCTGTGTTATTAAAGTGGCACTTTTCCCTCCTGAAATGTTAAATTGTCATTGTTACCCTTAAAAAAATTATTTCATTTATTTTTCTTCTCCAACAAATTATTATTTATATGTATGCATGATCACGATTCGGTTCGAACCTAACCAAACACTGTAGCAATCATATCGAAATAGTATGGACGGTTCTGGTTACGATTCAGAACCAAAAAATTTAAAATTAAATAATTGTTGAACCGTGAACCGGAACTTAACCACAGTCATATATAGTGAAAATAATCAAACACTTATTTTGATAAATCGGTACGGTTCGGTTCCAATTTCGATTTTAAACCGCCAATCAAAACTTATGTATTTATTTACTACGTATTTATTTTTATAATTTTATTTCTTATTTAAAAATAGTCTAAATGTAACAATTATTTTATTTTATTTTTTCGGTTCTGAATCGTAATCGTAACCGTCTATACTATTTAAGTTCAATTGCTACAGTGTTCGATTAGGTTCGTATCGAACCGTGATCTTCCATACATATTAGTAACAATTGATTGAAGAATAAAAATAAATGAAATAGTTATTTTAAGGACAAAAATGTCAATTTAACATTACAAGGGAGCAAACTACCACTTTTAAAATAACTGAAGGGAGAAAATTGCCACTTTAATAACACAGGGGGGAAAAGTACTATAAGCATATAACATAAAGGAAAAAAGTGTCATTTTCCCTTTTTGTTATATATAAGAGGAGTGAAAATTAGGTGAATGTAATGCCGCACATTTATGTTAGCCAATCAACAAGTTTCTCCTGCCTGCCACTTTAAAGCTTAAGGCACAAATAATTCTCCAAATTCTCTTAATATTTAACTAATAATATTACCAATGACCTTGTGATCAAGTAACATGCGTGAAGTGACTTTCTCAAATAAGGGCAGTATTGACTTATGTAACAATAAAGTCGTAGTACTCAAAAAAAAAAAAAAAAAAC
This sequence comes from Ipomoea triloba, assembly GCF_003576645.1. NCBI lineage: Eukaryota > Viridiplantae > Streptophyta > Magnoliopsida > Solanales > Convolvulaceae > Ipomoea > Ipomoea triloba. The sequence continues at coordinate 21,206,996 of NC_044916.1, read as the reverse complement.
TAATAATACCAACATCACTATTTATGTATGGATTTTTTTTTAGATATGAGTCAAATTTTATCAAAATAATTAATAATTATGTTATCAGATTACAAAAGGTTTAAAGTAATCACTTGAACTTACAAAAGTAAAGCAATTAAGCTCATTTGACTCTAGCTTATTCTCCAATATAATTTTTTTATCAACCTATTAAGTTAAACTTATTTATTCTCTTTCATATCACAACGATATTATTGAAGTAAATAACATATCTAATCTATAAAAATTATATAAACCATAGAAAAATTTAGCATAGAATATAATAGAAAATGTGTCGGTATAGTATGTATTGTTGTAGTAATTAATAACTTGTCCATTGTCTTATCTTCTTGTACATTTGCAAGTTCTTTTCAATTTTCCTTTTTTTTTTTTAAAATTCATTATGTATTAATTATTTTATTAAAATTTTCTTTATATAATTTTTTTTTTAAATTCCTATTAAACATTTATACAATTGTGCAATGCACAATATTTGACTAGTAAAATAAAATAAATTAAATGGAGTAGTATCTAACTCCTACTTGACCAAAAATCTTTTCTTTGTGATGTTTATATAAATTTTTGGACAAACATTTTTCTTTTTTCATTTCATGAAGGGTCTCGTGTCTAATTCTACTCACCGCGCGCCTATGATACCACACAAAATTTTCAAGGAGAGTATTTCTTTACGTTGTTTCAAATACATTTCTTTCTCACAAACTCATGATTGAACTGTTTTTATATTTTAAAAAAATTCAAAACCCATTTCTTAAAAGAAAACTCATTACACATTTACATAGCTATACATTTTACTTGCACTTAAGTACATTCTATGAAACTATTACTTGCACTTTTAATACAATTTACATTCAATTATTTACAAAAATACCACTATATTTTTTTAAAGTGTTTCTGATCTGATCATTAGATCTATCCAAATTGACGACTATAATGATTTCCTATCTCTCTCCTGGCACGCATTCTCATTTGATCTATTTCCTATATATATATATATATATATATATATATATATATATATATATATATATAGGGCCGATTTTTTAATTTGCGGGGCCCTGTGCAGTAACTAAGTGAGGCCCTATCAAAGTTTAAATAAACTGCAAATTGAAGAAAAATTAAAAAGAGAAAAATTCAAAAAACTTAATTTTAGGCCAATATAATCACAAATACATATACTAAGTATTAGGCTAGGGGTGGACTAGGTACCCCTCTTGAATCGAGTTAGTGAAGATACCACCCTAAATGGAAAGCTAGTCTTCTTTTTGATAGTAAGAGATAGAAATGCGGCGGCGACTCTCACCGCATACGGCTCGCACAAAGACTCCTACCCACGAGCGCCGGGGATACTAGAAGCGTCCGTCGACTCAAAATTTTGGGGCCCCGTGCGGTTGCACGTCTTGCACGCCCTAAAATCCGGCCCCGTTAATATATATATATATATATATATATATATATATATATATATATATATTGTGTTGATGAAGTGATGTGAGTGAATGGCACGGTGTGATGATTATGAATGCAGAGGCAGCAGCATGAATAATCCAGTGGAGCACCTACCATTTAGTTTCATTGCATGCTGTTACGTTGTTGTCACCACCTACCTTAATCCCCACTATCTAATATTATTAAATGAGCATCATATATATTCATTTTCAAAAAAAAAAAAAAGCATCATATATATTCGATTCCATCTGATCTGGTTAAAACAAGAATGCACATATATACTGCATGCTTGCAGTGTCTGAAGCTGCTGTACTGTATACATGCAATCATATATCATTTCCTTCTTCTACTCAATATGTTGCGCATGCATGCTTGCGTATTACTTCATTATTCATGAGTTTCTACGCATGCATGTTTTCTATATCTCAATTAATTGCTAAATATCTATAAATATATAATACGGAGTAATATTTATGTTATCATATAAAGGTATTTTCTCTCTCACACACACATATGTAGGCCGAGGAGGATTTGCGTGAGAATACCTCTCCTGTAAAAATTATGGACATATTCACACCCTTCATCTTCTTGATAAATTAAAAGTTAGCATCTTACTATTATTAAAAATTTTAAGTTTGTAATAATATGTGCATTGGTATTACATTTTTAGCTGGTACTATTTGTAAAGTTGCGCTATTTCTTTTAAGTACCTCTAACAAAGCATATAGTATAACTTTACAAAACGTATAGTGAAAATAGGATTATATAGGAAAACGTACTCTTGAATTGGTTTATTTATATATTTCTCTATGTTGATAGGACATTATACATTATATATGTATGTGTGTACGTGTTAAACGAGCCTAAGATATTAGAGCTCGAGCTCGGCTCGATTGTTAAACGAGCCGCTCGAGCTCGAGCTAAGCTTTGACCGAGCGGTTCGCGAGCCGCTCGGCTCATTCACACCCTAATCCATTCGATCAATGTGCTATGCTTTCTGTAGAGAATAAATTTTTTTAAAGAAAAAAAAAATGAGTACGTAATTAACATATTTTGTGTGTGCAGTTTTCGAGTACAACCCTCAATTTCACAACGTGATGCAAGTGACACATCCTATGTACCAGACGTGCAATGCATCATCCCCTATTGCCACTCACACCACCGGCAACGATTCCATCACTATCAACACCCACGGCCACCATTTCTTCTTATGTGGTGTCCCAGGCCATTGCCAGTTCGGACAGAAACTGGACATCAACGTGCTACGCGCCGCCGATGTTTCCTCAAGTCCCACACAGTCCCCCACCGCATCTACTACTGCACCTGCGCCTTCTCCTAGCCACGCCGCTGCTCCCTTGCTTTTGCTTGCCAATCGGATCGCTACTTTTCTCGCACTCTTTTCTATGCTACTCTTATACACTAGTAGTACTAATTAAGTTACCAAATTTTGTATTGTATTTTATTTGCTTTTATTTTCATTTGGAATGATCGATGTTCATGTATTTTTGTCACTATAGTTTTTGAAATCCGTGGAGTAAATAAATGCCGTACTTCTCATTTACTTTCAATCCTCACTATTACTATTCAATGAATTTGGTTACGTTAGCATAGTTAAATTGCTAAAATAACATTCGGTAGTCAACAAAAAACTACACTGAAGTAAATTAAGAACTCAAATGAAAAAAATTAATAGGTCGCTTCCACCTAGAGTTAAACTTGATCAATTTAACTAAGGTTGCCCCAACCATAATACATTTAATTTGGAAAAAAAAAAAAAATAGAGTCACCCTCTTTATAAGGGGAGAGCCCGGAGAGATCTCCCCACTTGAGTTGCTTGCCAATGTCCCTATCAAAAGGCAAATTTTTATTTAACTTTTTTATATGATTAATATTCTGAATAATATTTTATATTATTTCATATATGCAATTATTATTATCATTATTATTAGTTTTTTTTTTTTCAATTATCCCAGGCAGTCTTTTTATAGTTGGAGTGTCTCAACAACAATACCGAGCAGCTCAATCAAAGCTCAACTCAAACTCGATTAACTTTGAACTCGAGTCGAAACGAGCCGAGCTTAAATGTTTTAGACTCATGACTCATCAAGCCACTCAATCAAAGCTCGGGTCGAGCTCAATCAACTTCAAACTCGAACCTCAAACCGACTCATTTCATAATCGAGCCGAGCTCAAGCTCAGGCTCATCTCATTTCGTTTACACCTCTATCCAAGTGTGATTGAAGCCATTTTCAGATACTTCTCTACCAAATTCTAGGGTTCAACACTTGTTTTATTTTTAGTTGGATTTCAATGAGAATTTGTTTCTTTAGTTGCTTTCTTTTTGTCCATGCAAAAATCCAAAATAGTCATTGAAAAGGAATACTCATTACTCACAACAAAATATACAGACATCCTTATAATGACATTTTACAAATTCAAACAGTTAATAAACAACACCACCTAACCTGGGATTAACAGAAAACAGAAGGAATGGCAACTCATTTCAACCAAAATTGAGGCAAGGCCAAGCTAGAAAATGCTTTGTTATGATCACTAATTTAGGTGAACATCATCATCAAGTAGGGGCTGTCCAGTATCTGTATCTGAACTTCCCACCATAATTTGTATCTTTCTACCTTGCAAACCTCTGACATCAAATCAAATCAACATTAAAATCAAACACCATAAATCAGTTATTTTAATACTACAATTAATTATAATTATGTTTTCAAGAATAAAAATGAAGTCCAAACATATGAGTCAAGCAAGCAGGCAGCATAGAGACCTTACACTATTGGATTGGAGCTCAACTACTGCTGAATCATCATTATCCTGCATTACCAACTTTGCTATTAACATTCCAACTCAAATCACCACAAAAGCTACTAAACACAGCTCCAAGTGTAATTTACCTCAAGCAGTAGATCTTTTCGTGTAATCATGCCAACAACACGGGAGGCATGCGGAACAACAAATATGTGTCTCAGACCTAGTTGACGAAACAGATTGTATACCTGACCCATCAATAGTAAATATCCGGGTGAAAATCATTTATACATATTCACCACAGCCATGCATCATCAAAGTCAGACAATTTCCAAAATGCTTCCCTTTATATTCCACCCAAACGTTTAAAATAACTTAATCTCTAAGGCAGAAATATTTAACTCCAATTCATCATTTATCCTGTATTATATGATTCAATTTTGCTGTGGGATAACTATGTAAAGATTAAAAAATGAAAACTGAAAAACATAAAATGTTAAGAACAGTAACATTAGTGAGTCCCACCTTAGTTAATGACATGTCTTCAGGCACAATATATGGAGATGGATTCACAAATGGGGAAAGGTCAATGTACATTTCCAGATCATCTTGAGTGAGATGAATATCATTTATACATATTCCTTTACTAGAGACAGGTTTCACAAACTCGCAGAGGTTGTGTCTGCAAAGTGAAAATCCAAAAAAAATTCAGGAAATGCATCAATAAGCACAATTAGCAATGCCAGAATGGTGATCATGCATCACTACCTGATTGGTAAAGAACCGCCTCTTACATCACTGCACAGAGGGCTATGTTGAAAATCAACCTTTGATTGCAGAAGTACCAATAAATGACTGCATTACGAACAAACTTCCATAACTCGTTTAATCAGGTTAGCCAACCACAAATGCTACTGCTAAGATTTCTGTCTCCCTAGATAGCAGATGTTATAAATAGAATGCAAAACCATTCAGTCTTACCTTCGTAATATGAGTCCAATGACAAGTGTCTCTCCACTCCTTGTATGATCAAGGACCTGGAGATCAGTAAGCAATAATGCGATATAAACCGACAATAGCAAAAATCTAGCGTTAAAATGGTGCAAAGTCTACTTACAGGGAAACCATTGTGCTTATTGCTCCTTAAGATGGAAACTATATCTGCAACCTTGACAACACGGGGAAAATAGATAACCTATATGATGCAAGAAAGGTAAATCAGTGAGCTTAAAATAGACAAAATAAATTGCAAAGTAGGAGGAGAAATGAATGTTTTAAACAGTCACAGAATGAACAAATAATCTCTTTTCCATGCAAAACTAAGAAGAGTCTCTTGGAAAAAGGTCTGACCAGTCTGTATATTCTTTTAATCTTTTGAATGAATTTCAAATGGTCTAATGAGTGATGAACCTTAATATTAAAATAGCAGAAAATGAAATAGAACACTTAACAACCACCATCATAATTTAACTTCTAATATCAAGCAGAAATTAAAAAGATGTGATGTCTTATTTAGTCCTAGTGCATCCAGGGCAAGTGCAAGTTGACGAACATCATAGTAATCTTCACCTTTTGATTCCCAGATGTCTCCTTTGCAGTCACATAGCGCATGTGGTATTTTGGCCTTGACTCAAGTAGTGGAATGCCCCTTAATCTTGCATGCTCTTCATACAACCCTTCATTGAAAACATCACCAACAGCCTGCAGATGATAAATGCCAAGTCAATTAGGATTTAGGTACATATAGAAAGTAAACTTTTAAGCCAGGGAAATGCACACCTTTGATATGAGGAGGACAAGCATGATCAGAGGTAGGAAAGTCAAATTATTTGAAATTTCCACCATAATGACGCAGAGAGACACAGTCATCCTCATTGAACCTCCAAGAAAAGATGCTGCACCAAGAAGAGCATACCTGGGAATTTCATTGACAATGGCAAAAATCTCTTAGTAGGTGACGAAAACAAAGATGCAACAACTGGGGTAAAACCATGAGCTTTGCTGAATCTTAACCTCATCTTAGATCAAATAAAAAAAAAATGGATTGCATGAAATCTAACTCATTCAACATTATCTATAAGTAATCGAGTTAATACATATAAATTTTTAAAATTATGTAGCAAATCAAACTGAATCGACCCACCCAAATACATGTACTTCAATTTAACCAGCCCAATATAAACTATAATCAATTTGGGCAGGTTGAAAATCCACCCAACTTTTTCTTCAACCCCATTTTGACCCATCCAAACTGCCCATTTTCCATCATACTTCATATCCCATATATATAACAAAATTTCCTCTCTGAGATGTGGGATGTGTCAAAATATATGGGATGTAAAATTATTTAATATATAATGTACAATTGCACAAATCTAAAGAAAATAATTTTACTTAAATGTTAAAATCTAAAGAATGTATTAATCAATTAGCAGTAAATTGTAAGAAAATTTAGGCCATTACTTTTAAGCATCCATCAAATTGTCTAACATGAAAAGACTAGCTGGGAATTGTCATCTCAATGAAACAAAAATGAAAAACAAAAGAATAGAAAGAGACTCACGTTCCCTCTTCAATGTTAAGCTTCCTATAAAAGCTAACAACAAACATCCCAACAAGACGTCCATAAGTTGATCCTATCATTATGCCAGGAACAAACTGACCAGCTGGAACAGCAGTACCATATGTTACCACTGCTAAGGTGTAAAACATTACCTGAGACACATGATTCTCCAGAAGTCAATATCACAAACAAAATGACAAATATAGGTATTGCATTCAAAAGGAATTTGTTTCTTTTATCATTGCAGGTCATTAAAAAAATCCACTCTAAAAAAATAATTAAGAAACATTAAAATAAGAATGCTGGAAACTAGAAAACTAGAATCAGTTAGGTTGTCATTTACAAAAATGGGACAGCAGGGAAGTCAGGGAAACAATACCAGAAATGTCAGGAGACTTTGAGCACTGAACTCATGAACTGTCTTTGCACTAAATAAATTTCTTATAGCATCATCCTGAAAGTATGTGCCAGGCATAAGATTCCATGAGTTGAAAAAATGCTAACAGTAAGATAGGTATCACAACACAGAAAAAAGGATGGAACTTGCAGCAACCTGGGTGTTGAAGAATATAGTTGCAAGGTCATTGTACTCATTGCTGTTCTGACAATGAAACTGCAAATGCATATAAACATAAGCAAGAGAAATGATGCCATTGTAATGTAATAGAGGGAAACAATATACAGTACAACATAGACTCAACCACCATGAACACGTGTCCACACCTCCAATAAAATGAAGAAAAAAGACAAGATTGACTTCAAAGTAAAAGATGTTAACCATAGAATTGAGATGCATTCTAAGATCTAAATTAAAAAATATTAAAATAGAGGCAAGCAATCTACAATACAAGATAGACTCAACCACCATGAACACGTGTCCACACCTCCAATAAAATGAAGAAAAGAGGCAAGATTGACTTCAAAGTAAAAGATGTTAACCATATAGAATTGAGATGCATTCTAAGATCTAAATTAAAAAATATTAAAATAATTAAAAATAACACAGGATCCTACATTTACGTAATTTCCATACATTCCTGGTGCACGTGGACATTCGATGCTTGAGTTGACATCAGGATCAGGGCAGGGAGTGCATCTTCTAAACAATGGTAACCCAAATGAAATAACTGAAGTTATCACTGAGATAACACAGGCTTCAATAATCTGTAATGTAATATATTCTTTTTTTAAATAAAGTAAATAAGCCATATTTTGAGCCAAAGAACCTCTGACACAATAATAAGCATGAACACTGAAGGCAAAATTGTGATCTTCACTTACTTTGACACGAATTCCTTTTCTGTGCAAATAATTTCGACGCCAGTGGGAAATAAAAAGAGTAAGTTGATTAAAGAGGGCTCCTGGAACAATTAAAACTAAGCTATATCAAGCTGCAAGTACATCTTTATTTTTTCCAACCTTTACACATGCATCCAACAATAACACTTACATACCAAGAAGGCCTCCAATAACACCAATAACCGCCATTGGCAATAATTCCTCAAAGGAGTAGTCCTCTTGACCTCTAAAGGAAATGTCATTCACCATAAGCTTATAATGGATATTAGTTTAGAACAATAAAACCAAGTTCAAATCCTAACCCTGAAATGTCCCATATAATGAAGCCTCCAGAGCCGAAATGGCCACATTTTCCACTCTTGCACCATCCCATTGCCGTACGAACAACAACAGCTACAATGGCAGAGGTAAAGAAGACACGCCACATGAGTTGACTCCTCCACCTTCATTAAATGATGGGTTAAACAAGTGATTAGGTAACATTTAAACTTGAAGATGATCCATTAGGTTTAAGGCCCTAGTGCACAACTGCACAACACACAACTGGATCCAAGCATTGTTCATTAACCATCGAATACTCACTTGCAGAAGCATGAGTACAGCAAACCAGAAATTAACCACATGATCTACATAATACATCATTCTTCCATCAGATCATTTGGCTTCTACCACTCTACATATGATTCTACAGGTCATTTTTAAACTTTTTCTTTCGTTCTTTTTACAAGTTACATCTCATAGCAAGATAAGTCTTAAACACTCTATGAATAAAAGAATGATGCATATAATGCATGACATATAAGAATATAAGATTACCAAGACGTAACTTCTTCCAGGGCAAATAATACGCCACCAACTGGAGCTCTAAAAGCTGCAGCAACTCCTGCTGCACATCCACAGGTTACCTTGTAAAAGCATTCACCAAATAAAGGAATCAGTACAAATCAGAAGCTATCTTAAGAAAAGTTGAAACATCAATCTTTTGCTTGTTTTGTCTAGATACGTTTCGAAACAATATTAAGGCATAAAGGTTCTGAAAACCTTCTAAAAACTCAAGCAGAAGACATCATTTTTTTAAGAAAATACAGATATAAACGTAGGCCAAAGCAATCAAACTGTAATACTTGGTTAGTACGAAATTTAGAGGTCATTGATTAGTGACAGCTAATGAAATAGACATTTGAGTAGAGGTTATAATAACTGCAGGAGAAAATGTACGTGTGGATAATCCATGTTGTATGTTTGGCATTGCCTTTAGCCACTAATCGTGTTTTAAACCTAACAACAAAATCAACAAGGTTTGTTTTTACCACATCATGTATAAATGTATTTACTACTACTTGCTTTCTTACCAAAAAGAAATCAAGTCACATGTTCCATTATCTTTAAGAGCTTTAAATTCCTCTTTCATAGCATGCTTCCAGCCAACATGAGACAAGACTTGGTGTACAATTTTTTGGCACAAAAATGGAACCAAGATGAGCAATGAAGGCACAAAAACAAAACACAATGATAAATGATCATTGGTTGAGAACTTGAAATGCCAATTTGGCCCCTACGTTGTGATGTGGCAATTTTGCCCCATCTTTTTTCCTATCAAATTCACATTATGTTTTCAACGTGTTGGTCAATACATTCATTTCGTTATCTACTTTAAATAAACTGTTCAATTTGCCAATTTTAACCCAACCCAATCACATTAGCCATCGACCCACCAAGTATTTAAAATAAAAATAAGAAAACAAAATCTCACCCATGCACAGAGCAAAAGCTGAGATTTTGCTCCAGCACATGAACAAAATGCAGGTTGGAATTTGATTTCAAAAGGCCAACTTCGTGAGTCTCATCTATTATATATAGTATTATAGTGCATGAATGTACTGTAGCACACAATGACATAAAATGGTCTTCTTCCTTTCACAGTTTCACAAGTTACCATAGCACTTCATTTATTTTACTAACTAGGAAAATTTTGCATTTAGAACTTTAGTTTCCAGACAGCCAACTAAACTCTGACAGTATTACATTTCACAACATACCTATTGGCAGGTAATTTAGAAGGGAAATAATTTGAGATAATACAACAAGTCAACAACAACAAAAAAAAAAGAACCTAACACAAATAAGATCCAGTCAGATTTGCATAGGAAAGTTTCCCATAGAATTATGCATCAACAAACAAGTGATCCAACAAACATTGTCAGATTTTCTAGACATACAAAAATTAAAATTATTTTTCACTTAACCACTTCAACCCCTCAACACAAAGGGAGGAAATATTTGTTAGAAAGGAAGGGGGAGCACACTCAAACTGTAATACACCCTTGTAGCTTGGTGTTTTTACTCAAAAGAAAATATTCCCAAAACAATCTCCATAATTTTTTTTTAGTTTGATAGTCAATCCCTGTCTTTGCCAAAAGATATAGAAAACAGAATTTGTTAGATGGGAAGGAAACATTTGTTATAAATGGAAAGGAGAGCTTGCTCAAACTACTGTAATACACCCTTGTAGCTTGCTGTTTTTAAATTTTACTCAAAAAGAATAACTGAATAAGAAAATATTCCAAAAACAATGCTCCATAATTCTTTTTCTAAATTTGATAGTACAATCCCTGTCCTTGCCAAAAGACAGAAAACTGAACTTGTTAGATCGATTTAGAAGTAGAAATAGGTTAGCACCTATTATACAGTAAAAGCAAGGAAAATTGCAATGCTGAACTTCACAATGTGAAATAATAGCGTAGGGACATTTGCAAGAGTCAGAAACATCAGAGGGGAAAATAAGAGAATGCTAACCCACACATAATATCTAATACTTACAAGATCCCGACGATCCCGTTCATTGTTTAATACTTGTAGCCACCGCAAACTCAAATGATATTTTGTTGAGCCACCCTGAGGTTTTTCACATTTAAAAACCAATTGAGTTTTGAGCTCAAAAGTGGAAGAAACACTGATTAAAAAGTTCAAGAAAAAAAAATGACGTGTTTCTCTTCCTTAGTGAATAGTGTAGACAGCAGTCTCAAATTTGGCATGAAGAATAGATCCAATAACTATAATGGAGCGATATTATAGAATTAATCTGAAGATATATTTAAAGTCCATTGAAATTACTTCAACTCATAGATATTAGATTAGACTTATTACCAGAAGTACTCCATATTACTTACTTGTCCAAGCAAAGAAGCAATACAGGCACCAATGTGTACAAGAGGACCTTCTTTGCCAAGGGCAAGTCCACTTCCCACTGAACCTATGCTTCCAAAAATCTAGAAGAGAGAACAAGCAAAATGAAGCTTTTCATTATAATAACACTAGAAAATACAAATTAACTCTAAAACATGCTACCATACCTTCCCAATTAAGGTTCTAAAGAGGAGGATACCATGTGTGTCAATTCCTACAAAAATAAACCAGAATCAGCTCATTCTTCCAGTGTCCCCATCAAACAGAGGTAAGAGCACCAAACTGCCATAGCCTACCATTTAAGTAACCCTTAATTTCAGGAATCCCAGATCCTGCTGCGGCTGGAGCAAAATGTGTGATAATATATACTGAAGAAAAAACTAGAGCCAAGTTGATCAATGTATACACTAGAAATCCAACGAAGTAGGAATTCTGAATTATTTGAAAAGTCAATGAGTATTTCCATCCTGCAAAGTTTTCAACAGACATGTTGATGAAAACAGCCACAAGTCCAGTACCTGAAACAAAATAAAGGGCATAAATAGCTAGTCAATCAATGAAGCAGAATACAAAATCCAAAGCCATCAGCATATATCTGGTTCCTCACAGCAATACTTAACAGTTGAAAATTATCATACCATACAAATTACAGAGTAACTCATTTGGAGAAAAAAAACTACATAATGTGAAGGAATGCTGTAATGGGATGCATCTAAAGAACCACATACACACACATAATCAAAAGTAAGAAGTGAGGATCTGAATGAACGCTTGATTTTTAAGTTCTATTCTGTAACTAGATAGTTTAAATAGTATCATATTTAGATGTTAATAAAGAAGAGTAGGCATGGAAAGATACCAGTCTAAACACAAACCAATTTTTAGAAGATAATAAATCATTTTCCAAAAAAATATAAATAAAAGAATAAAAGACAAATGGCAACCTGATTAAACTATACAGCTAAGTTTTATTCTTTTCAGAATTATACTCTAGTTCTCTTACTACTAAGAGAAGAACATCATTAAATTTCAATTTATTACAGAGCATAAAGATCTAGTCCTCTTACTTCACTCTAGTTCTCTTCCATTTACAAGTATGCACCCCTTATCAAGGTATTCGCAACTAGATTATACATCAAGTCATCAACCCAGAAGACGAGATTGTTCTTAAATACAAATGGAGATTTTGATAGTTGAAAAATTGTTTGGTCTTTGAAACTTACTCCTTTCTCTAAACTACAGTCTGCCTGCTGATTTATGCCATGTTTCAAATGGATGATGTTAAAAAACTATAATATTGTGGAGATTTCCCATTTCAAAACATGCAAACTAAAGTCACAGGGTAACTTGAAGAGTCATGGTCTTACAATTATCACATGTTGCAGAAAGAAGAGTTGTCAATCCATGAATCAAGATTCAATCACATATATATATATATATATATATATATATATATATATATATCCATCCCTCATGGCATATGATACATAGACTATTTTAATCTTTCCAATCAAGTTATCTTGCAATGTATTATCTATATAGCCTCATATCTTCTTTCTTTCTTTCTCTCATATTATTCTGCTTCTAGCTTAACACATGCAGCTTTTACCTGACTGGCAAGTGGTGGCTAATAGGCAATAGCATGCTTAAGTGTTACATTTCCAGAGCTTAAGGCTAAAGGAGTTACAAGTAAGTGAAGTAACCATTCTATAGGATGGGCAACCACACTGACAAGCAGCAGAAGTAAAAGAAACAAATTTTCCTAAATTGTTCTGATATCAGGGCCAGGGAAAAAGAATTTAAAATCATAGATAGAAACTCACCAATTCCAATTAATAAGGAAAAGAACCACTTCATCACAATCAAATACCCTACATAAAGCTTCTCTTTCTTAGCCTGTACATCCAAAAGAATATTAAAAATAAATAAATAAATAAGCAAACAAACAGAAGAACCACAATGCAACAATTTCACCACAAATTATATGTAAAGCATCCCTCATTTTACTAAATTGGGAGGAACACAACAATTAAGATAGTAGTAAAATAAGAACTGAGACCTGTTCTCGTCGATAGGCATAATTTTCGATGACTTCATAGTCGAGACTCTCTACAGAGCTGCCTTGGATCTTCTTCGAGGTTCCCACCTCATCGTCATCCCCATCCTCCTCCGCGGATGGCAGCCGCGACCATGCCACATTCACCGTCTCAATACCATTCTGTAAATGATTCGATAACATCTTTCTCACACTCCCAGATCCCTCGGCCACTACCCTCCACTTCTATGTATATAGTAATTAGCCCTAAATTAATTTAGAAAAAAATCAACTAAATTTCAGGAAAAAGTCGAAATGCATATGCAATTTGCGGCCGAAACTTGAATAATTTGGGATCAAAGTCGATGTTCTATGCAAATATTCAAATGGTTTTGTGATAAAAAATTTCTTCGACGGGCGCTTCTTATGAGTTCGCTCTTGGTGCAGTCGTGTTTATTACGACTACAGCGCAAACAAAATAGGAATTGGAATGGAATGTCCTTCTTTTCTTTTGGCATTTCACAATTTGATTGAGAATTTGGATTAACCAAATTTTTGTACTACAGATACAGATTACAGAGTAATTAGTAATTAGGGTGGGGAGGAGATCTAGTGTACAATCGTTATACCCTACACCACGGTGCACATAGCAATGTGCACCGTGAGACTAAACGGCGCCGTTTCACTAAGTGATGGGACGGACGCCATTTAGTCCATCCAATCAACATTATTTTTTTTTAATTAAAATATATAAGCGATGAAGAGTCTTCCTTAATAAGACTCTCGACTCTCTCGCGACTATACTTCCATTGAACTTCATCAACAACACTCTCAAGCAAGCAAAACATTAACGATTCACACCAGAACTCAAGAACATCAGAACAAATACGCATTGATCAACAACAAATACACATCTTCATCGACTATCAAGAACACACGGAACTAAAAGGTAAATATTTAAAAAAACATTGTTGATCAACGACATTGTGCAAAAAAAAAAGGCTAAAGTGTCATCCCGCACCATGAACTATATCCGATTTTTCATGCCGCACCCTGATCTTTTAGAACATACATTTCAATCCGTTAACCATTAATTTTTGTTCGTCTAGCATTTTTAGCAGGTTTGATACAGGCTACAGGTAATAATATTTGACTTTTTTTTTTGCCTAGCACCTTGACCATTCTCCACATCATTGTCAACACGAGGAATAATAGTTGCCACTTGGCACGAAGTTGACCGCCATGGGGAGGCGGCAATGGCCGTGAAACGTTGTCATTTCATTCTGGCTGTGGGATTAGTGGTGTGAATTCGGTTTCGTCGGAGAAGATGCCAACTTTTTTCGGTTTGGGTTTGGATTTCTCTTCTGCGAAGACGTTTCGATGATGTAGGCATTCTTCTCGGATGGTGTGATTCCAAAGGATTTTATATCTGATGAAGAAGAAAAGGAAAGTGAGATAACCAAAGTGTCATGCAGGGTTCTGTTGGTGAGCACGCTGATACGATATCGTCGAAATACAGGCTTGTATTGGAGTTAATTATCAGCCTATTGCCAGCAGAAAAGGGAACGGTTTCCTGCAGCTGCTTTCTGCTAAATTAAAGATCCTGAAAGCCGCCAGCGTACTCAGAGCTTCAAATTCGTCGAAAATAATGGAGGTTGCGAGTCAGGTGGCTCTCTGGGTAGACGATGCTAGTGTGGGTGATTTGTTGATCCCCTCCGTTTCGTCGACAAGCGAACAGTGTATGTGATAAGTCTTGGTATCCAAATGTTCTTTTTGAGCAAGAACAAACTCGGTCTTCGTACTTCGAGTGTACGCAACTCCAATACTTAAACAAGATAATGAAAGAAAATTAAGAAACTAATGATAATTCTGCATGTTTTCTTTTGCTGTGTACAGTGTATTTAAAGGCACTGATGTTCCTATTGGAAGAGAGCAAAAATTAAAGAACATATATTTTAAATTAAATATTGCAACTAGAGGAAATCTGCTCAGGACCATTTAGATATCTCTTCCATGCATGCATAGCTGTAGATAAGGTTATATTGTTTGCTCTAGGGAATCTGTCAAAAGATTGGTATCTTCCATTTATCCATAAACAAATGAATCGCCTTGTTTGTCTCTGCGATTGCAGCTTGACCGAAGAGGTGGTAAGTTATTACTTACTGTGTGTGGTGCAGACTCCGTATCAGTATGATGTTGATATAGTGATGATTATGCTTGAGGAGTTCTTGTTGCAGGGGAAGAGTCCCGGCTTCGACAATCCACCCAGGAGGAGCAAAGGGGATTTCGCGTTCACCACCACCATGCCGAAGGAAAATTCAAAGTAAATGGTCCAAATGGGTGGCTTAGATGTCCATTCTGTGCTGGAAAGAAGCTAAGAAACAAGATTACAAGTACAAGGATGGAGGCAATATTTTGGTCACTGGTCAACAGAAGGTCCACGTCAGCTTAATTATTTTTTTTATTTATTTTCTTTAATATTTTTTATTATTCTTAAATTTATTTTTTTTGTTTAATAGTATTTTTAATATAATTTCTTAATATATAAATTTAATATACTAATGTTAAACTTAACATTATGAAAAATTGAATTAAAAATAACTTCAGTCAAACCTCATTAATCGAACTAGACACATAAAATGAGATACATCGAATGAAGTACATTTTTTCATCAAAAGGAGGGGACAACCCAAAAGTAAGGCTTCATAGTCCACTCATAGCCTCAACCCGCGCACTAGGCGAGTCAACCCAGTCTTCCAATTAGCCACAACCCCGTAGATTGATTATCAATTTATCATGCACTTCGAGAAGCTTCCATTGACATTCAGCGCAATCCGATTACACTTTTACTTTTTGCATTGCAAGAAGACACATTGCAAAATAAATATTACATTTTAATTTAAAAGTATTACATTTTCTTAATAAGTATTACACTTACCCTTATAGGTTATATTAATTTATCTATGATTAATATTACACTTTTTCTCATAAGGGTTTAAATTACATTTTCCCTCAAAAACAATAATAAATTAATTTATCCCTTACTAAGTATTACGATTTTTCACATGAGTAACTCTTTAATTAACAAATTAATATTACGTTTTAGATTTAAAAGTATTATATTTTTCGTGATTACATTTTCCTTCAATTCATAAGTAAAAGTTAATATATATTTGATTAGTATTACATTTTCCATCATAAATATTATATTTCTATCTAAATATGACCCGTCTCACAAAAAAAAAAAAAAAAAGAAGATATATTGGACAGCCTCACAAGAGAATCGTCCTTTCTTTTTTAGATTGACTTTTAAAATAAATATAAATAGTATATTTGGTTTCTTTTATTATATAAAAAAATATTTGGTTGCCAAGTACTTTATAATTTAATAGCATCACTATGACAATTTCAAACGGAACGTCACAATCATGTTGAGCCTATACTATGGATTGGTTAAAAAAATATTTTCTGCATTAATTTGATATCGAGTTAATACCTCAATTGGTCCTCCGAGTATTAGCGAAATACCAGTGGTGGTCCCTCGTCTTTAAAACGACCAGGAGTCGTCATCTATCTTTTTCAAAATAACCACCCATGGTCCTCTCGTAGAAACGGTGTCAAAGTGACGTTAAAATGAGGGCAAACTTGTCATTTCCATATATTTCATGTTTAAGCTCAAGTTTTCCAGTTGGGGCGTCATTTTCCCCCAATTCTCAGCCCTAAGCTCCATGTTTAAGCTCAAAATTGTGTATGGTTTCCTAGCTTTGGCAGTTATGATCGACGGTCTTGGCCACACTTTTAGTGACACTTACGGGCTTGTAGCTGTTACACCCCAAGAACCCACCGGAATATTTTCCATCTCCGATCAACGTGATTCCATCTTTACTGCTCCGTATTTTCTACTTGTAAACTCCAGACTTCACATATATCACAACCGTTGCCGCCCACTTACAGCCCGGATGGCCTCCGACACCGTTCTAAAGTTCCACGTCCCGTCTTTCCCCACCACAACGTTTGTTTTTATAGTTTTGTCCGTCGTCATCTGGAGCAGTCTCAGCTCACGATGACCCGATACCCACTCGTCTAAATCCTCCTCCCAAAGTTGACATCCGGCGGCGACGGAAATTTCAGTATTTCTGTTGAGGAGTGCCAATGCGTTGCTGGCTAGTTGCGACTGGTAGTCCATACTATGGGAAATCCCAGCAAAGAATTCATTGGAAAACGCATATTGATCAGCCCAAGCCCGCCGGAACTACAGCTTTTAAGCGACGATTTGGCCGTCGCAGTATTATTGGCTTTCGCGACGGCCAATCGGAGGCATAATCGCGGCGTTGGCTGTCACGACGCTCCACTGGATGCTAGCTTCACTAGGCGCGTAGTGAGTCGGAGATGAACACCCAGAGGTGTAACCCGCCGTCCAGTGAGCTCCATATCCGTGGCCAGCGGTGCTAGAAATATCCTCAATTTTGGATAAATCAGAACTCGCATTGCTAGCCCGATCGTCACAAATAGTGGGAGTCATTGAAGGAGGATTGCTTTGAGTATTTGGTATGGCATCCCAGGTTAACATGCCATTTTGTTCTTCCCTTAAGTGCCCACAATTCATCGCAAAATGTTCCATTCCTTTTTATTATGTTTGATGATGTTTGGTAAAAGCATCATTTGGCTACTTGATTCTGAGCTGCACACACTAGGTGTTGTTGCAGACTTGAAATAATCCCCTACTCCTTGGCCTTGTGGGTTTGCGTACTTGATCCCTCCAGGAACAATGGCATAATTCGAGGTGGTGGTATTATTGAAGTACTTGTCTGCCTTGAAGATGCTAACTTCGGTCTTTTTTTTCAACGGTTTCTGGGGTAGAATAAATGCGACGGTAGGATCTTGAACCGGCCACAATGAGACCGCGTTGTTGAACATGAAATTATTGTTGTTCACTTGAAGCCCATCAGGGGCAGCGTTGTTTGTTTTCGAGATTAAAGGTAGGGGAGTTGAAGGACAACAAGACTGAAAATGAGCCTTAAGGATGAAATAATTGTAATGCCAATTTTGCCCTCAAAAATTAACGTTCAATTGACACCCAACCTAACAGAGGATCACAGGTGGTTATTTTGAAAAAGATAGAGGACGACTCTTGGTCGTTTTAAAGACGAGGGACCACCACTGGTATTTTGCTAATACTCGGAGGACCAATGGAGGTATTAACTCATTTGATATCAAACCAAATCGCATGTTTGGAATAAACAAAATAACAATGATTAGCTTTGAAGAGTTTGTTAATTTTTTTTTTAATAATAATAGCAAATATATTAATCAAAGATAGGGACGATTATAGCAAAACACAAAGAAATGGATAACCATTTCTTACACAAGAATTTTCCTAGCTAGGCTACAGAAAACTTGATTCATAGATTGCATTACAAATTGGAAGCTTCCCATAGAGGAAATTGCTGCTCCGTTAGATTCATATATAGTCTGGCTGGACATAGGCAAGGCTAGTTGAACAGTCTTGCACACTCCCTGGGTGATCATCTCCAATTTTTGGCTCATTGACAATATTTCCTTCTGCAAATCATGGTTGAGAAGGAGCTCTTTTCTATTGTCGTCTAGGTTGCCCAGGATGAGTTGTACAACCACCATGACAATTTTAATCAAATCATGCTCCATACTACCTCGTAAATATAAACGAGATGAATAAACTCGTGAAAGTAACGAGAGGGAAATACAATCTGCAAAACAAAGCAACAAAGCAAACTAGCATAAAGCAAAATAATAAAAGTACAGAACAAGGTGAGGTGTTTCAGGAAAAAACAAAAGGGGTAATGGGACAAAAGTGAGTGGCACTATATATGTATCCACCCAAACCCACTACACGAAGCACACACCCCAAGCCTTACTTTCACAAAAACCAAAAACCAAAATTAGGGGTAGATTCCCCAAGCCAACCCCACTACCGAAAATTATTTCATTATTGAATTGAAGATGAAGCGGTGATGAAATGGGCACGAAGAGTGGAGAGGAGGTGTGAGGGCAAGCAAAGATAAGACAACGGTGGGGAGGAGGAGCAGACTACCGGTACCTTATAGGCCGTTAGCAATTAATAACGGAGTACTATTCAAATTAAATGAGGAAGACTGACTTGCCCAAAACTTATTGATTCAAAATTTGGAATTGAAGCTCCACACCACCGACTTAGGAATCTACCTGGAAGGTTCTGATTCAAAATTTGGAAGCTCCACACTAATAGAATGCAAAGAGTTGTAATTTATTCAACATGAGTACAAGGCTTTATATAGATTACAGAGCCTTGAAATAAGGTGTGGTTATACCTGACCATAAGACTAGGCAAAGGAGAAAATATTAAGGAATAATATTAACCACAAATATATAATAAAGAGCATAATACTAAGTCTTCACACGCCCCCGCAAGATTGAGGCTCCGTCAGTGAGCCCAAGCTTGGACCGAAACACAGCAAACAAACGATAACTGAGTGGTTTAGTCAATAGGTCAACTACCTGCTCATCTGATCGAACATAGCTAACACGCAGGGCCCTGGACGTAACCTGCTCACGCACAAAAAAATAGTCAAGCGCCAAGTGCTTCATTCGCGAGTGAAAAACCGGGTTTTTACACACATATGAGGCACTCAGGTTATCAGTAATTAATTGCGGTGGAGAACGCAAACCAACACCAAGCTCACGTAATAGACTTTGAACCCACATAACTTCAGCAGCAGAATTAGCTAGTGCCCGGAATTAAGCTTCCGTGGAGGACCGAGACACAGACCGTTGTTTAGAGGACTTCTAGGAGATGATATTGGAACCAAAAAACACACAGTAGGCCGTGGTAGATCGTCCCCCGTCGCGGACACCACCCCAATCGGAGTCTGAATATGCTACAAGAGAGAGAGGACAACCACGGCGAAAGTATAGTCCAAAGTGTAACGTACCCTTTAAGTAGCGCAAGACCCGCTTTACAGCTTGCCAATGACTCTCAGTCGGCGATGCCATAGATTGAGCTAATCGATTCACCGCAAACGAAACATCAGGCCTGGTGATCGCCAAGTATTGGAGGCGCCCAATAGCGCGGCGGTAAGCCGTGGAGTCAAAAGGTGTTGGATCCGCACCTAAATCAATTGAGGTACACATCGGAGTAGAGACCGACTTCGCCCCCGTCATGTTGAACTGTTCCAATAAGTCAACCACATATTGACTTTGAGACAAAAACATACCAGTCGTCGTCGACACCACTTCAACGCCCAAGAAGTGATGCAAGGGACCCAAATCCTTCAATGAAAACCGCCGAGATAGACGACGGACAAAATTCGTGGTGAAGGCATCGTTGTTGCCTGTAATGATAATGTCATCTACATATACTAAGAAATACAAGAGAACATCACAGGTACAATAAATAAATAGGGATGAGTCTGCCACAGACTTCTTAAAACCAAAAGAAACTAGAAAGTCTGATAATTCAAGATACCAAGCCCGAGGAGCTTGCTTTAGCCCATAAATAGCCTTTTTTAAACGACAGACATGATTAGGCTTGTCATCATCAACAAACCCCGCTGGTTGTGCCATATAGACTTCCTCGAACAGTGTACCGTTTAAAAAGGCATTATTCACGTCCAATTGACGTAACGCCCAACCCCGTGATAATGCAACGCTGAGAATAACCCGCACAGTGACCGGTTTAACCACTGGACTGAAAGTCTCAAAGTAGTCTCGTCCCGGTTCCTGTAAAAAACCCTTGGCAACCAGCCGGGCCTTGAACCTGTCTACAGAGCCATCAGGTCTGCGTTTAACCCTGAACACCCACTTGCAGCCAACCACATTACGATTGGCTCGGGGTACTAACTCCCAAGTAGAATTTTTCAACAACGCATTAAACTCGTCCGTCATAGCAGCCCGCCACAAGTCACATTTTACCGCTTGAGCTACAGTGCGTGGTTCAACAGACAGAGGAATAGGATGAGAGGTCGTCAGGTTGACAAATTTATCGCCAAAGTACTTAGGATTCGGACGACGATGTCTGTTCGACCGCCGCAGGGGAGCGACTATAGCCGCTTGACCGGTTGTGACCGTAGCACCACTATCGCCATCCTGCATGGAACTTGCCTGCGCGGAAGAAGCCGACAAGGAACCTGCTTGCGTTGAGGGTGCCGGCATGGAACCAGGTGCATGAACTGAACGCACTGCCTCCACCGTTTCCTCCGAACACGCTGCCTCGACCGGTGGAGATACTCGTTCAGATCGCGACGGCTCTTGAAGATCAACAGCTATAAATGAGTTCGGAGCCACCAAGCCTTCGGGCGATTGATTAGCAAATACCGGCGACGATGGAACCGAAGCAAGGTGTGACGTACGAGGGCTCAAAGCCGGACCAGACGATGAAGGAGCAGCCAGTGACCCTACTGTAGTGACCTCCAAAGCTGGCGGAGGGTGATGTTGTACCGGCACTGGAACTGCAATTGTTGTCACGGCCAAGGTACGTGAGTCATGTTCACTAGTGAGAGGTATTCCAATATGACCTGCAGTGACCAAAGGAGACAAAGGCAGAGGCTCACCCACGTTCAAACACACATCTGGGTTAGTTGACACAGATTGGCTAACCATGGTCCTAAAAGGAAATTTATTTGGCACAAACTGGACGTGACGCGAAACATAGACTCGGCCACTGGATATTTCTAAACATTTATAGGCAGACTGACTTAACGAATAACCTAAAAGAACACAGGGAAGGGACTTTGGATTTAATTTAGCTGGATAGTACGGTTTTAACCAAGGATAACACAGGCACCCGAACGGCTGAATTTTTCGGTAGTTTGGGCGTTTATTAAATAACCTTTCATATGGTGTAGAGTGTCCGAGAAGTGCAGTTGGCATTCGGTTTATTAGATAAACAGCGGTTTAAAAAACATAGGGCCAATACGAGACTGGCATGGACGCATAGTGAAGTAATGCCATACCGGTCTCGACAATGTGTTTGTGCCGGCGCTCAGCCGGCCCATTGTGCTCCGAGGTGTGCGGAGGTGAAGTGTAGTGTGAAATACCCACAGAATTAAAGATAGGAATCAATTTGATATACTCCCCCCTATTATCAGAAAATATCGAAACAATATTATAGCCAAAATAAGACTCTACCATGCGTTTAAACTGGAGAAATATAGTAGGAACATCAGACTTAAGTTTAATAGGAAACAACCATACATATTTGGTGTGATGGTCTACAAAGTTGATATAATATTTGAAGCCATCCACGAAGACCGTTGTAGAACTCCACACATCTGTGTAAAGTAACTGCAATGGTCGTGAACTGGTCATGGAATTAAAGGAAAACGGAAGTTTATGACTTTTATTAATGTGGCAAGAGTTACAGGAAAATGCGTTAAGCTCATCAGGCATAAATTGAATATTGTTATTTCGAAGAAGACATGCTAACACTTTAGAGTGGGGATGACCAAACTGATGATGCCAACTTGACAAGGAAGACTTGGTGGAAACATTAAGTTGAGGCTGCTGGACCAGGAGGTTGTAAACGTCACTGACGACTGGACCCCGTACGAGAGGAGTTCCCGACTGCCGATCCTTAACCACAAAATATGTGTCAAAGAATTCAACAGAAACGGAGTTAGTTCTATAGAGTTTGGAAACAGAAACAAGATTTTTGTGTAAATTTGGAACACACAATACATCACATAACACTAGAGACCGACTATTCAAGGGTATAGAAACTGACCCAGTGTGTGAGATACGTAGTGACTTACCATCTCCCAGTACGATTTCGTCAGGTCCGGTGTAGTCTGTCAGAGTATGAAGCGACGTGGCATCATTAACCGTGTGATGCGAGGCTCCGATGTCCATAAGTCAAGACTGAGTAGGCGAAGCTGCGGTTGACGTTGCATGAACCGAAGGAGATTGACGAGCGGTGTTTTGCGGCTCAAGCACAGCCACATTGTTCTCCTTCAAAAACTTGGCTAGTTTTCAACAGAATTTAGTGTCGTGCCCTGGATATTCACAATAATTACAGTACCTGGCAGACCGGTTGGCATTATTCCTCACCTGGTTTTGGCGCCCTCTGTCGCGCCGATTGTAATTTTGAAACTGGGAGTCAGCTGAGCCATTGTACCGGCGCTGTGTGGCATTTGCAGTCGGCATATAGATGTGCGAGGCAGCTTCGTTATCTTTCATCGATCTCTCAAAATCAGTGAGCACATCTTGCAGCTCACTAAACGAGATAGTCTCGGTTCGCACGCGAAGAGCTGCCACAATGGGGTTGTATTCATCGCCAAGTTGCGTGAATATATGAACCACGAGGTCTTCTTCGCTCACCGGACTTTGAGCAAGGGCCAAGTCGTCGGCAATGGCTCGCATTTCCCTCATATACGAGTCAATAGACCGGTTGGCCCTAGGATTTTTGGCAAGTTTCGTTTTTAGCGAAACCACACGTCCCCGCGTCGTAGCGGCACAATTGGTGGACAGACGTGTCCATGCATCACTAGCAGAAGCAGCGGATGAGATAACCGGCTGCAAGACATCGGAAAGGCTGCCAAGAATGGCACTTAGAATAATTTGATCCTGCCTGAACCAAGCTGTGTAGGCGGGATTAATTGTAGTGTTAGCAGCATCGGAGTACTTCGCCGGAGCTGTAGTAGAGCCCGTGATGTAGCCCAGGAGGTCGAGTCCGATAAGGGTAGACTCGACCTGTTTCTTCCAAATGGGAAAGTTAGAAGATGTAAGCTTAATTGGTAAATGGGTTGGAGCGTGGAGGTGAGTTATGGCAGGGGTGTTGGCAACAGCCATGATAGGGAAGAGAGGAGGGGAAAGAAAAAATTTGTGTTTTTCTCGTTAGAGTGTAGGCTCTGATACCATAATAGAATGCAAAGAGTTGTAATTTATTCAACATGAGTACAAGGCTTTATATAGATTACAGAGCCTTGAAATAAGGTGTGGTTATACCTGACCATAAGACTAGGCAAAGGAGAAAATATTAAGGAATAATATTAACCACAAATATATAATAAAGAGCATAATACTAAGTCTTCACACACACCACCGACTATATATTAAGTCATTAAAACCCCAACAACAAGGCAACAACCTCGTAAAAGTACATACTACATCAAGAAAGAGACTAACCTGCTACCCCTTGTGGTTGCCATGGCTGAGACTTCAACGCAAGAAAAAGCTAAGAAGTTGTGTTATGAGAGGAGGGCAACTTGCATAATGAAGAAAGCAATGGAGTTACAAATACTGTGCGGTCTGAAAATCGGTGTTGTTATCATCAGCCCTGATGGGAAGTTGGAGAGTTGGCCCCCTCAACTCAACGACGTGAAGGCTTTACTCCACGCCGGCAAGGAAAGGCCTGGGGTTAAGAGCGAGAAAAGGAAAGATCCGGCGTGCCAAGACTTCTTCTCACAGTTGCCGGGAAATCTTGGTTTCAAAACTCCAACTTTTGAACCAGAGGGAGGAGTTCTTTAAGAGTGCTAAGGGCAAAGAGATTGCATCAACCAAGAAAAGGAAAGGTTTTAGTGAGGGGTGCCTGGAAATCTTGAATTCAAAACACGAGCTTTTGAAGAAGAGGGAGATGGTGTTCTTAAATCGTTCTGGAAGTTCAGTATCTGATGAGGGCAATGAGATTGTTTCAGTGGAAGGAATTGAATCACTCTGTGATGGTGCAGTTGTAGCATATGGAAAAGAAGGGGATGTTCTAACACAAAACCTTGGGCCACTTTATGATGATCTTGGTGATAAATATACAAGCATTGATGAGTTCTTTAGCTTTGAAGAAGACAAGACTGAATATTTAGTAGCTGATCCACAAAGCAATGCAACATTCAAGGGCAAAGAAATTGCTACAATGGAAAACATGGATTCAGGTATCCTCCAATATACTACTCACCTAGGAGCATATCAATGTGATGAGAATGGAGAACTTACAAGTATGAACAGCGGAATTAGCAACAAAGGTTTGGCACCAAATCAATGGCATCATGGGAGTAGCAGTGCAAATCACACACTCCAAGCAGGTTCTGTTAGGTTTGAGGCCTCTTATCCACCACTGGCACTGCAAAATTCTTTTACTGCATTGCGGAACGGTTTACCACCCATAGCTGCTGAAGAGTGCGGGGAACTTCAGGCGAGGAAGAAAGCCAGACTGCAAAACTCCACTGCTGCTTTCAACAACAATCTGCCCATATTTACTTCTATAGAGTATTGGGAAACTATGTTGACTAATGCAGGATTGGTAGATTCTACTGATGCTATGATGTCACTTCTAGATGACTTTTAATTTGCAAACCTAAATTGTGTATTAATGTTTTCCTTTTCTTAATTTGAAATTTCATTTCAGCTTCTACCCTCAATGTTATCCATTCAGCAGAGCTGAATCAGCACAAACAACACTTTCTTTTTCAGTTGTTTTATTTTACTAAAACTAGTATGGGAGGGCATTATGTAATAGATAGGGCAGTATCATCTCATTATATAGCTATCATACTTCATCAATTAGCATCATATAGGGCATTATGTACTAGATAGGCCAAACAAGTAAGCAATTGACCTTTTATCTGTTCCAACATTGAGAAATTAAAGCAAAAGAGATAGATGATTACCAATTGTAGAAATCCTAACCATATCTGATTAAATAAACAAAAAGGGATTATGCATTTCCTCTTTTTATACATAGAAGACATTCGTTTAATTTTGATATTATGCAAAACTTGATATAGATATTTGAAGTTGGAGATGATTTCTAGTGAAGATATGCAAAACTTGATATAGATATTTGAAGTTGGAGATGATTTCTATTTAATTCTTCACTGGAAGTTTCAAATCTCAGATCACTCAAACACAGTTTATGTACATTTGTGATGAATGAGAATATAGAAATCCACTCTAAAATAGCTTTTAATCGTTAGACACATGAGCCAGCTAGGTTTTGCAATTTCTGGAAAATAAATGTAATAAGAAAAAAATCAATTTCCCTATTGATGCATAAAAAATCAAAGAAGCAGAAGGAGATAAATACACACTTTTGTTCACTAAACTCAATATGAAACTTGAACACTGTTATCAAAAGTCCACCATAAACTGCTCGAAGAAATGCGCCACTAAAGAATAATTTCAACTGCTCATAGAAATTTACCAGTAGCGAATAATACCATAAATATCGCGGAGAAACTATCGATAAAGCAAAACGGAAAGAAGTGCTATATGCGTACCTTGAGTAAAAATGTCAAACGGCTGCGAAGAAGATGTGAGCTCAGGTCCACCGTTGAACTCTCGAAGACGACGTGAGCTTCATGGCTGCGCAACGAAGAGAGTGCAGACGTGAGGAGAGAGAGGCGCAAAGATGTTTGACATAAATAAAATATATTTAAAATTGTCACACATTAAAAAAAAAAAACCAAACAAACAAACATACAGTAGACAGCCACTTTCATAGTTCAATTATATATATATATAATTATATACTAGTTTTTTTTTTTTTTAATAAACCATCTGATTTATATCATCAAACCTCAAAATGTTTTACATGTGACCCAAAAGTGGCCACCTCAAATGACCATTGGGCCTTACAAACCAAAAGCCCACACTTGGGTAAATACGCATGAAGTTACAATTAATCCCCATCACTCTTCACATTTCTTCCATCCATTTCTACATTGCAGCTTCAACCTCTTCATCAAGCTAGCATGTGCATTCTGCATCAATTTCAAATCTAATATCTCCTATTTGGATTCTCATTTAACATCTCAGACAAGCAAGCATAGTCAATCACATAAACAACAACCAAGCACACAAACAATCTTAAACAAGCATAGAGTATCCTTGGTCCACTTTTTAATAACTTTGGGTAAAAAAACAGATTAAATGTGTCCAAATTAAAGCAGAATAAGTATAGGACCAAAAATGAAATTTACTCTAAATAAAATATAGTTAAAATTGTCACACTAATTAAAAAAAAAAAAAACAAACAAACAAGCATAAGGTAGACAACCACTTTCATAGTTCAATTATATATATATACTAATGTTTTTTTTTTTTGAAAAGATATATATACTTGTTAAAATAAATAAATGTATGATAATTAAAGGAATTACAAGCGAAATAATAAACAGTCGGGTAAAACAAAATATGAGTCATGTGACACTTATACTATCCTTAATTAAAATCTTATAATGGTAGTAACGGTCTTCGTACTTATGTCTCCCTTATTCATGTCCGTTACATTTTTAATTATACATATGCCTTTGTATTATGTACAAATGGTGGTTGTAATAAAAGTTTCTTGTCTAATTTACTCTTTCTCTCTCTCTCTTTTCTTTTGTAATTGTTTCATTGCATTGTTCACTGTCCAGTCACAATAATCTGTTTCACCAGGGAACGCTACCAGCTTTGGAAATAATTTACAACAAATATGATATTGTGAAATTTGTTGTTTGTGTTTGCCAACTCAATTAAGGTTTTAACAATTGAAGGAGAAAACGATTAAAGAAGAAAACGATAACTTATAAAATGAACTCACCACAATAGAAAAACATACACATGTGGAAGACATCTGAAATGTGAACATCAAAAAATAAAATAAAAATCTATTATTGCAACGTTTATTGAGAATGTATTATAAAGTGTCTAGCACTTCAACTACAATCACTCATTATACTATTGAGCATCGACCTAAGTTTTATTTTAATGTAATGAATGTTGATTTTGATTCATTGAATTTTCATTTTTGAATGTCATTTTTTATGTACTGAATATTCATTTTTAGGTAACGTACCTAAAAATGAAGGAATAAGGGTCAAATAGGCCATGGAACTACACACAATAATGCAATTAGACCACTGAGCTTAAAAAACTTACAATTAAATCTCTAAACTAATCAATTTCATGCAATTCTTCCAATTTACAGGTTTCTAACCGCACTGTTGTAAAAATCGTGCATAGGCGCCGGACGGCCGCGTCTAGCAAGGCTGGAATTAGCTTCTTCCGCGACTGTCCGACTAAGCAGTGCCTAGACCGCCGAGCCGGGGCGCCCAAGGAACCGGTTTTTTTTTTAAAGGTTTAGTCGCCAAAACGACGTCCTTTTGGCGACTAAACCCTTATTTCGTTTTAATCGCTGAAATCGCGAGCATGGATCAGAATAGTCGCTGAAACCGCGAAGGGAGAGCACTATCGCATTTATTGAGTAGCTCCGATCCATATTGGATTTTGCATGTTTGCTGCTATAGCTCCTCCAATTGTCTTTCATGGAAATTTAAATGATATAAGTTTGTTTATGCTTTCTAAATTGACTTTGAAATACTGGAAGTAACGTTTTAAGAATGGTGTAGGTGGTTCCAGGGGCATCCTTGTTGCAATAGACGTCTTCTTTGATCACGTATTGGTTGGGGTAAGTTGTGCAGTTATAATGCGTTTTTTTTCCTTCCGAGTAGCATATCTTTGATATCCATATCGTTTATCTGCAGATATTCTATCTGGTTGGATTTGGTTTGTTTTGCTTAGAAGCATTGCTAAGCTTGTGGATGCTTTAGGTTTGAGTTATGCATACACTGTCTTGTGTTGTTGGCAATAATATATTTTGTATAAAATTTGTAAATGGTTTTTATGTTATGACTAGTACAATAGTTCAACCCTTAGCATCTTCCTGACTAATGCAATTTTGTGGCTATATTATTTGTATGCTCAAAACAGAATTTTTGTTCCATTCGATCGTGTGTAACAATGTCTTAGGTTCCATAACTGAAAATTCAATCGATAATGGATTCATTTTATTCTACCACTTGTACTCTTTGGTGGCAAATGGGTGGGTGAGATGAGAGGGATAGATGGATTTTGTATGGGTTCAACTCTTGAAGAAAAAAATTGTTGATTTTTTATCCTGTTTAATGTAACGGATTATGTATAACTTTTCCCAATGATATATTGGACCTATAACGAAATATAAACGAAAAGTTTGGTACTTCGGTTTGGAATTTGTTGAGTAAGCTTTTTTTTTTCTTTTTAAAAAAAAAATAAATAAACTCATTCATTTAATCATAAGATGAAACAATTACAAATAGGATCAATGGAACGGTATATTATTCCTTATAGTCAGACATAGAAACAATTTTCCTAGCAATGCTACAAAGAATTTGATTCGCAGATTGTTTCACAAATTTGAAGCTAAATCCGTTGGAACATAAGGGTATGTAGCTTGGGGTATATTCCCTCTCGCTTACAATTAAGTATGATTCCCAAATTGTATTTTTAGCATAAAACATGTGATTTTGATCATTCCAACCGAACCCACTAATGTCTTTACCTTGCACCATATCATGAATAATGTCCCATTCTTTTTTCAAAGTTTTAATTCCACTCTCAATATGTGGCTAAACTTTTATGGTAGAATTTGATAATTTTTTCAAAATTATTCTTTCAAGTTCAAATAAATAACTTATCTTGAACCTTGTATAAGAATTATACTTCCCTACATTATGCATTCCAGTCAAACAAGACACTAATATAATGTCTTCTTAGGGTGTATGTCCACTTTCTATTGTTTGCTTAGCATTTTGAGAGTCAATGGTTGCAGATGTAGGAGGAGAAGTCATTCTTAACTGCAAAAAATATATATTTATAAACTCACATAAGCACACATATCCAACCAGACACACAACACAGCTACAAATATTTTCCTTCTTTCAATATGAGTTATTAACGCAATTAAGCCATAACTGCAAATTAAATTAAAAAAATTACAATACTCAAGAGTCAAGACAACAACAATAACTCATATAATTTATGAAAAACACAAATATATTCAAATACAAATTACAACATAGAATATATATTACAACAATACATACAACAGCTCCACAACAATTTATATATATATGTGTGTGTGTGTGTGTGTGTGTGTATGTGTGTATATATATATGCGTGTGTGTGTGTGTATATATATATAGGGAGAGAGAGAGTCCTTAATCAGGTGAAAATTTGTGGATAAATTCAAATTATTAATTTAGTAGATCTAACGATTGAAAATAAACAACACTTTGTAATATTTATAAAAATGACCCAGCTCATTTTAAAATTTTGTAATATTTATGAAAATGACCCTACTCATTTTTTACTTTATTTGTCATCCATTAGATTTTGCAAATCAATGATTTGGATTTCTCATATGATTAGGATACCTAATATATTTTTATATTTTTAATATAATCCCAAGTGTATATATATATATATATATATATATATATATATATATATATATATAGGGTTGCACTCTCGTGCGAACTCTCGCCCAGGTAGGAAATGAGAACGCTCCACAGCCGTCCACGTGTCCAGATCAACGAATCAGATGTAATTTTAAAAAAATGACGCGGTGGCATTTTCGTAAATAACTGGAACTTTGGTGCACCTAGTTTCACTTAAAAGAGCACCTAGTTTCACTTACAAGTGCACCGATTTTCGCACCTATTTTCACTTACAAGTGCGAGTAATTTACCTTGTTAATATTCATGCACATATTTTCGCAAATATTTTCACTTACAAATACAAATAATTTACCTTGTTAATATTCACGCACCTGGGTGCAACCTAGGTGCACCTAGTTTTAACATATGTTGCACCTAGTTATAACATTAGGTGCACCTAGTTATAACATTAGGTGCACTTAGTATTGATACTCATTGTACAATTCACTTGCACCTGTAATACATTTAACATGCATCTGCAATACATTTTACTTGCACTTGTGCAAGTAATTTACTTTGTTAACATTCATGCACCTGGTTGCACCCTATGTGCACCTAGTTATAACATTAAGCGCACCTAGTTATAACATTAGGTGCACTTAGTATTGATACTCATTGTACAATTTACTTGTACTTGTAATACATTTTACTTGCACGTGTGCACCTATTTTCACTTGCAGGTGCAAGTAATCTACCTTGTTAACATTTATGCACCTGGGTGCACCTATGTGCACCTAGTTATAACATGACGTGCACCTAGTTATAACGTTAGGTGCAACTACATTCTGGACACGTGTCGCGCTGTGATTCGTCCGCATTTCTCTCCTGGGCAGCCAGTACGCATTTGAACGCGATCCTATATATATATATATATATATATATATATATATATATATATATATATATATATATATATATATATATATATGTGTGTGTGTGTGTGTGTGTGTGTGTGTGTGTGTGTGTGTGTGTGTGTATGTATATATATCAATTACCTAACATTAATCCTCCAATATCCTCAATTTTAAATGCTAATTCTGTAAATATATCTCTTTGATCTCACTTTCTCCCCTGTGATCACGAGGCAGTGATTCTTGACCGTTGTCTAAGTAAATTGATAAATATTCTTTCTCGATCACTATTGTCACTAATTGTTTTTTCTAAGGCACAATAAGTATTAGGTGTATTTAAAAAAAAATTAATGGCCTATGTATTAAATATGCTTTTAAAAAAGTTTCATGACAGGTCATACCAACTGTAAGCTTAGACTTGAGTAAAATAAAAAAAAATAAAAAAATACATATAGGCCTAGACTCATGCCTTAGATTTCTATAGCAAGCTCATGCCTAATTTTTAAAGCTCGACTCGAACCAACATATTTTCATCCTAGTTGTGAAGTTGTTGTTTTTTTTTTTTTTTTTTTTTTTTTTTTTTTTTTTTNTAAACCCTAACTTTTATTGATTATAATTTATTAATTTTATTAGTATATGATATGCCATTTTTAGCCATTAATTGTAATTTCATGAACAATCACAACAAAAGACTGAAAATGTAATTTCTTTTCTATTACGAAGTATTAAATTAATGCTAGTTACAAGATATTTTCTTTTGCCAAAATCTCATATAAGGTAGTCTCATGGATTTTTATTTGTGAGATGGATTAGGTTATATATATATATATATATATATATATATATATATATATATATATATATATATATATATATGTATGTATGTATGTATGTATGTATGTATGTATGTATGTATGTATGTATGTATTTCGTTTTCATTTATAAGTAATTCTTCAGCTCATAAATATTACTCTATTTGTCTCATTTTATCTGTCATGTTTACTTTTCATTTGTTAAATCATCTCTATCTTCTTTGCTTATTTTCTTAAGTATTTTAATTATTTTTTAAATTTATTTTTCTATTTAATAGTATTTTTAATGTAATTTCTGAATATAGAAATTTTATATACTAATGTTAGACTTAGCATTATAAAAAAATTAAATTAAAAATAACTTTAGTCGAACCTCACTAATCGAACTAGATCAGACACATAAAAAGAGATTTTTTTTGATGAAACACATAAAAAGAGATAGATCAAATGAAATACATTTTTTTCATCAAAAGGAGGGGCAACCCAAAAGTAAGGCTTCACAGTCCACTCATAGCCTCAACCCGCGCACTAGGCGGGTCAAACCAGTCTTCCAATTAGCCACAACCCCGTAGATTGATTATCATGCACTTCAAGAAGCTTCCATTGACATTCAGCGCAATCTTTTGCATGGCAAGAAGACACATTGCTAAATAAATATTACATTTTAATTTAAAAGTACTACATTTTCTTAATAAGTATTACACTTACTCTTATAGGTACTAATTAATTTATCTATGATTAATATAATATTACACTTTTTCTCATAAGTGTTTAAATTACATTTTCCCGCAAAAGCAATAATAAATTAATTTATCCCTTATTATTATTACGATTTTTCACATAAGTAACTTTTTAACAAATTAATATTACATTTTAAATTTAAAAGTATTATATTTTTCGTGATCACATTTTCCTTCAATTCAAAAGTAGAAGTTAATATATATTTGATTAGTATTACATTTTTCATCATAAATATTACATTTTTCATCATAAATATTACATTTCTATCTAAATATGACCCGTCTCACGAAAAAAAAAAGATATATTGAGCAGCCTCACAAGAGAATCGTCCTTTCTTTTTAAGATTGGCTCTTAAAATAAATATAAATATTATATTTGGTTTCTTTGTGAAAAACTTAGACTTCCGTGTTCTAGGTCTAAGATTTGTAAAAGAGTCTTCTAACTATTAAATCCAATTACTAGATTTGTTAGATGACCTTTAACTATTTACTGATCTAGTGCAAAGAGTAGAATAAGAAGTATTAAGCAGATAATATGTAAATGAATAATAAAGCAGCAAGAACACCAAGAATTGGTAACCCAGTTCGGAATCTCAATTCCTACATCTGGGGGGCATCACTCTGATTGCCCAACTCTTCATTGATCAACTCTGAAAATGTATCACAAGTTTACAGTAGAGAATCACGCGGCAACTCTAGAAATCTTCATTATCACCGTTCTAGAGTTCAGCCTTGAAGAGTTGAAGAATACTTGATCTCCCGATCTTCTTGAATTGAGGCTCCCCCTCAATCGTAGCGCAACTGGCTTTCAGAGTGATTGCTTGCCCAAGACCTTATGAATTGCATCTTGAATCAAAGGTAAGCTTTGTCAAGATATCTCGTTATCACATATGAGGAAGCTTTCACGTTCAGATCTTTTGTGTTCTCACTAAAATCATTCCAGGATCACTGGAAATTTTCCTCATATATATATCTTGCCCAGACTCGGTTAAGTTTGAAGTCTTCATAACTGATTCTGATTCCTCTTCTTGCTTTCCTTGTCTTGGTCCAGTGTTTCGTTCAGCAATTTGTCCTTAAAGCCTTCTGATCCTTCTGCTGAATTATAAGAAACCTAATACATCACAAAATAACTTGTTTTTTGAACTATCTGCTGAACTAACAAAATTGTCACAAGGACTTGTTACAACTTAGGGAGTTTTACAAATATTTTTCTTTTTAGTAATTTTATTAACAATCTCCCCCGTTGTAGCAAGTTTCTTAGCAATTTACAACAATCTTCCTAAAACATTAGAGATAGTTAAAAACAACGTTCATTCAAGGCATAGTCCAACAGAAACAGAATTTAAACAACCAACAAAATACGAAGATGATTATATCATCATAAAAAAAAAAAAACTAACATGAGACCCTATTACAAATAATCAAAATATTCAAGTAGAGGGGTCTTCAAAACTAGTAACCAGGTAACCAGGTAACCATGCTTTCATCTTCTTCTTCACCAAAAAAACAGGATAAGTAACCAGTGACACAGAGTAACCAATGTTTAGAAAGGTTGTTCCTACTCCCCCTATTGCCAGGCACTTGTGAATTTGTAGAGGGGTCTTCAAAACTAGTAACCAGGTAACCAAGTAACCATGCTTTCATCTTCTTCTTCACCAAAAAACAGGATAAGTAACCAGTGACACAGAGTAACCAATGTTTAGAAAGGTTGTTCCTACTCCCCCTATTGCCAGGAACTTGTGAATCTGTAGCCACAAGATTCCTAAGCAGGACCAAGTAGAAAGGGCAACCCAGGTTTTAGAATAGAATCAATCAGATTCTGAGGATTCATCCCCCTGACTGTTTGTAGTGGATTCAGCTTCAGGTGCGGTGGAATCAGCTTCATGTGCAGTAGATGGATCAGTGGGTGTTTCAGCAACAGCAACAGTCATCTCTTGGTCTCTCAATCTCAATTGTTCTCGCAATTGCATCTCAATTGTTCTCTTTTCAACAAGTATCTGGATGATCGTGTTAAGATCTCTGATGCTTTTGTCAAGGTGCTGAGCTGTGAGTTTGCTGGTAAATGGTACTTCAAGGTTCAGAGCTGGGGCTGAGCTACTTGCATGTTCTGGAAAGATGTCAAGCACATGACTCCCTTGTTTGAGTCTGGCATCAATTGTTCTGACTTGTGGTGCTTCCATAGGTTCATTTGGTTCTGGTTTGAACCCTTGTGAGCGCAGAACTCCATAAATTGTGCAGGGAAAGGGCAGTTTTACCTTGCTCTCTTTAGACTCTGGTTTTCTAAAGGATGCCACATGTTTGAAGATAATATCACCTAAGTCGACAGGAATACCTTTGCCTATCTTGTAGATCAGGGTGGCCATAAGAAAGTTTAATCCTCCTCGGTGTTCATTTGGCATCCAATTTGTCATGGCTAGTTTGTGCAGAATAGCATACTTTGTTGTGAGAGATTTGGCTGGCAACATGTTGGTTTCAGCAGGCCAATAGTTGTATGTTCCTCCTGTAATGACCTTTGTGATTGTGTTCGCACCAATAACAGGGTCCTCAATGTCACTTGCATCTATGCCCAGATACAGATTGATGGTACGTGTGTCAAAATTGTATTCTTTACCCCTCAGCCAAACACGTCTATAAACATGTGAGCCAGCCTCCTTGATAGTCTTCAGAAGGTTTGCATAAAATTCCTTGATGGCGATAGGTGGATAGCTCGTCTGAGTTGTTACAGACTTGACAAGGTTTAACTTCTCAAACACTAGCATAAGTTGACACTGAGCCTTGAACTTTTCAACATCAAGATACCTTTCGCTCAGGATTTTCCTTTTGTTTGTTGAGTCCCATCTTGCTGCATACTTATCAGATAAGAATTGAGGGGTGATTACTTCAAGAGGTGTTACGGCAGAAACATCCGGCTGGCTTTCAGATTGCTGAGTTTGAGTGGTGCTCTTCTTTCTCTTCTTACTAGCCCGTGGTTTCCACAGGGACAGGTTGTTCAGCATTTGGCTGTTTTCTCTTAGTTTTTCGAGCTGGTGTGGGGGTTTCCTTCTCCTGGTGTGTTGTGGATGACCTGGTTTTTCGCCTGGTAACAGGGGCGGAAAAAACTTGAATTTTTGCCACAGGATTTTTGTCCACATGTTCTTCTTGAATCTTCTTCTTCCCTTTAGCCTTTGCTTGGTTCTTCTTCACTTGGGACAAAGGCAGATTGTCTTCTTCATCAGTTGGTTCTGCAACTTGTAATTCTGGAAGATTTCCTGTTTCAAACTCAAAGTCTAATGGAGAATCATCAATGGGGATGGTAGGTGTTGTTTCAGGATTTGGTTCAAATTGAGGTTCAGACCTAGTTTCATCAGTATGAGAGTATCAGGGGAATAGACAGTCTATTTGTGAGAGAGGTTGATCTTCTGTGTTCATCCATGATGTTAAAGAGGTTGAGTTTGGTGAAAAGGGAAGCAGGAGGTTCAAGTTGGTGAGGACCATATACTACAGTAGACTTTGGATTGACATTATCAGGTACGGGTAGATTTTTATCAGGAACAGGCAATTTTTCATGTTCA
The DNA here is from genome assembly GCF_003576645.1 of Ipomoea triloba. Taxonomy (NCBI): domain Eukaryota; kingdom Viridiplantae; phylum Streptophyta; class Magnoliopsida; order Solanales; family Convolvulaceae; genus Ipomoea; species Ipomoea triloba. The sequence continues at coordinate 21,170,465 of NC_044916.1, read as the reverse complement.
TCATCTATTGGTTCTTGTTTTACAGAGACTAAGGGCATAGGTTTTTCTACAGTGACATTTTCTGGGTTAAATTCATCCTCAGTATCTGATAGAACAATTATATCCTGAAAAAATGTTAAAGGTAAAAACTATGCTTTTCATATATAGACATTTGATGAGAAGAAATAAAGAAGAAAGGATGAAGTTTCAGAATAAACCTCAGGATCCTTGGCTTTAGCTGTTTCTCCTTTCTCGAATGCAAGTGGTTTGAGAAACCCTTTCAGGTAGTCTAGTTGCTTTGCTCTTGAGTACCACGACCAGATTGGTTCTCCCCCCGGTGGTTTTATCTTGTTGTTGATTATCATGACCATCTCTCGGGATGCTTGATGTTGAATTTCAGAGGGATATTTGTTTGTGAGTCTAGAGAAATCAAAGTATTTGGTTTCGTCTTGATCCATTGTAGAGCTTTGCTTCAAGGTTCTTGATTTTGTGTGAAGTTTGTGAGAGGGTTTGTAGCTTTGAGAGATTTGCGTGATCTTTGATTTCCCCTTATTGCAACTGGTTTTTCAAAGGTCAAAGGAGTCCATGATGACCTGCTTTTTCGGGTCACGTGATGAGGCATGAGGAGAGTGGGAGTTGTGCCGATTTGACAGTTGTTATTTCCGTAATTAATGCTATAGCAGTTTGGTCAGTCGGGTACACTGTTCCTCAGGGATTATATGCTTATCAAGACAGATGTTAGTGTAGAAAGAGAAAAAAATAACAAGGAAGAATTTTTTTTTTTTTAGAGAAATAACCTGTGATAAGGACAAAAGGGTGTCCCACTTACTGTACTAGTTCAGTGGACCATTGCACATGCCAAGTTCTGATTTTAGGATGTTGAATCTGGTTGGATCCAGTGCCTTTGTAAATATGTCTCCGAGTTGTTTGTCTGTTGGTATGTAGTGCAATTTAATGTCTCCACTTTCCACAAGATCCCTGATGAAATGATGTCTGATATTTATATGCTTAGTGCGGGAATGCTGGACAGGATTTTTTGCAATATTGATAGCGCTGGTGTTGTCGCAGTGAAGATCAGCACTGCTGAACTTTAGTCCATAATCGTTCAGCATCTGTTTCATCCATATGAGTTGAGTGCAGCAACTCCCAGCAGCTATATATTCAGCTTCTGCAGTGGACAATGAGATGGAGTTTTGCTTTTTGCTGAACCATGAGACAAGGTTTTTGCCTAAGAAAAAACACCCTCCTGATGTACTTTTTCTGTCCTCCAGATTTCCTGCCCAGTCAGCATCACTGTATCCAAGTAGTTCAGTTCCTGAGTCACGCGAATACCATAGTCCATAATTGACAGTCCCCTTAACATATTTGATTATTCTTTTGACTGCATTCAAATGTGCTTCCCTTGGATTTGCTTGGAAGCGTGCACACAAACCTACACTGAACATTATATCGGGTCTGCTTGCCGTTAGGTACAGTAGACTGCCAATCATACTTCGATAGAGTTTGCCTTCAACAGGTTTTGAGTTGGAGTCTTTTGATAGTTTTACTGTGGTGGAAAGAGGCGTTTTAGCTTCCTTAGCAGAATCAAGACCAAATCTTTTGACCAAGTTTTGGGCATATTTGGTTTGTGACAGAAACAACCCAGATTCCATCTGTTTTACCTGTAGTCCCAAGAAGCATGTTAATTCCCCTATCATGCTCATCTCGAATTCCTTTTCCATGACTTGAATAAACTCATCTACATAAACCTGGGCCACAGTTATGTAACCAGTGGTCTTTTTAACAAACAGTGTTTTGTCTGCCCCACCGCGAGTGTACCCATTTTTCAGAAGATATTGTGTAAGTCGTTCATACCATGCTCTTGGTGCCTGTTTCAGACCATAAAGGGCCTTTTTCAGTTTGTAGACGTAATTAGGATACTGTGGATTCTCAAATCCTTTTGGTTGAGCTACGAAGATTTCCTCATTGAGAAGTCCATTTAAAAAGGCGGTTTTTACGTCCATCTGGTTCAGTTGAAAGTTCAGAATACAAGAGACGGCCAACAGTAATCTTACTGACTCAAGTCTGGCCACGGGTGCAAACGTTTCTTCATAGTCAATCCCATCAATTTGTGAGTAACCTTGAGCCACTAGTCTGGCCTTATTTCTGGCCACATTTCCCTGTTCATCGGTTTTGTTTCTAAAGATCCACTTTGTACCGACTACGTTTGCATCTAAAGGACAAGGCACAAGATCCCATACCTCATTTCTCTCAAATTGAGCAAGTTCATCCTGCATGGCCCTTATCCAGTCTTCATCTTGAAGTGCTTTTTTGTAATTCTTGGGTTCAAATTTTGATGTGTAACATGCGTACCCAGATAACTCAGCTAGACTGCCTCTTAGCATTCCTCTAGTTCGAACACCGGCGGTGGGTGTCCCCAATATGTTCTCAGCAGGATGATTCTTTTGAACATGTGTGGGAACTTGCTTTGACAGTGTAGATGGATGGTCATCTATGTTTGACTGTTGTTCAGTGAGTGGTTTTGAGTCCTCTGATTTCTTGATCCCTTTTTCATCATCTGACTTTGTTTGGTATTGTTCAGTGTCTGGTTCGGAGTCATCTAGTTCAGAGTCTGACTCAGATTTCTTGACTCCTTTTTCATCAGCTATTTTTGTTTGGTTCTGTTTAAGATCAGCAACTGGTAGGTTATCGCCAACTGTTTGCGGTTGATCATCTACAATTACATTGATAGATTCTTGGACAGTCTTGATCCATTTGTTATAAACTCTGTAAGCTCGGCTGTTTGGTGAGTACCCTAAGAATATGCCTTCATCACTCTTTGGTTCGAATTTTCCAACTTTTTCTCTGTCATTTAGGATATAGCATCTGCTGCCAAAAATACGAAAGTACTTCAAATTTGGTTTCCTTCCTCGCCACAGCTCATATGGTGTATGCGACATCCCAGGTCTAAGATACACTCTGTTGATTATATGACAAGAAGTATGAACCGCCTCTGCCCAAAAGAACTGAGGAAGGTCTTTGCTATTTATTAAGACTCGAGCCATTTCTTGGATGGTTCTGTTTTTTCGCTCAACTACTCCATTTTGCTGGGGAGTTTTTGGGGCTGAGAATTCATGACTGATTCCATTTTTGGAGCAGAAGGTCGAGAAGTGCTGATTTTCGAATTCCCTACCGTGATCCGACCTAATCCTCACAATTTTACCAATATGCAAGCCCTTCTCTTTTTGCAGCTTCAAACACAGTTTCTCAAATTGTTCAAAGGTTTCTGACTTGTTTCTGAGGAACATTACCCAGCAAAAGCGAGAGTAGTCATCAACACAGACAAAAATATACCTTTTACCTCCCAAACTTTCCACCTGTGTTGGTCCGATTAGGTCCATATGCAGAAGATCCAGACACGAAGAGGTTCCTATATGATTGAAATGTTTGTGTGGGGTTCTGGTTTGCTTTCCCAGCTGGCAAGGGCCACATACACCAGTTTCCTTAACTTTGAACTTTGGTACCCCCCTTACACATTCATGACTTATGAGATGGTTCATATCTTGATAATTCATGTGCCCAAGTCTTTGATGCCAAAGATTTGTATTATCAGTGGTGGTGCTGCAACACAGAAGATTTGAAGACAGAATATAGCAATTGTCAGAGGATCTTATACCTTCCATAATGACTTTGTTCAGTTTGTCCTTAACAATGCATCGATCTTTCGTGAACCCTACATTCAACTTTTGGTCACACAACTGGCTGATGCTGATCAGATTTGCTTTAAGACCTTGTACCAGTAGTACCTTTGATAGTGAGGGTAGTCCAGCTACATTGAGGATCCCAATACCCTTGATGTCACCTTTAATTCCATCACCAAAGGTTACTTGTCCAGTATATGGAATCACATTCTTGAGAAATTCTTTACTGCCAGTCATATGCCTAGAACAGCCACTGTCGAAATACCATTTCCCTGTTCTTTTCCAAGAAGCATAGAAAAGCAAACTAGATCAGATTTTCTTACCCAAACTTGACGACTGACTGGAGTGATCCATTTCTTTTGAAATTTTTCAGTTCTCTGATCACTATAGAATTTGTAACATTTTGGTCTTGTGTGGCCTTTCTTGCAGCAGTAGTGACATGTTGGAATATATTTCCTCAAAATCTTCTGGTGGGTTTCAATATTTGTCCAAGTGCTGGTACCTGCAGGGACAAACTTAGTAGTGAAAGAATTTTGAGAGTTTCGAGTGTACCCCAAACCATTTCGAATGTTAGGTAATCTTCCGGAGTCAAGGATTTGATTGAGAGTTGATGTTGTGTTCATCATTTGGATATGTTTCTTGTAAGCTTCCAATTCTGCCGAGAGCTTCATCACTTTGGAGTTGGACTCTGCTAGTTCAGCATTTGTATCAGCAACTTGTTTCTTCAGGGATTCAATGTTCTTTTCAAGAAACTCATTTTTAGAATTTGTGGTTGTGTGAGTCTTCAAGAGAATATCCCATTTCTTGTACAGTTTGATGTAGGATTGTTCAAGTTCTTCATAAGGTAGTTTATCTACATCTTCATGATCTGAACTATTATCCAAGTCCGAATGGGATTCAGCAACAACTGCAGTGAATGCTACGAAGTTTCCTGATATTTCTTCATCTTCTTCTTGAGCTTCTTTAGAACAATCTTCATCACTCCAGGTTGTTGCCTTCATGGACTTCTTTCTTTTGAGGTAAGTGGCACATTCCACCTGAATGTGTCCGAAACCTTCACATTCTCTGCACTGAATTCCTTTGTTCTTGTTCTTAACTTCCCCTTGCTGTCATTAATTTTGTCGAGTCAAGTTTTGGTTTTGACCAAACTGATTGATTTGACTAAAGTTCTTCTGTTGATTCGAACTTGATTTTCCGACGGTTCGAGATGAGTTAGACGAGGATGGAGCAGCACTGTTGGGTCTGTTTTGTTGATTCTTGCCTCCTCTGTTTCTCCGATTGATTTGTTTGAGAATCTTGGTGAAATTTCTTGTTATCATTGCCACAGATTCATCATCCAGTTCTTCACATTCTTCTTCTGAGTCAAATTCTTCGGCAATAAACGCAACATTCTTGCCCCTTTTTGAGTTGTTGTCTTGCGATAGGATATCCATTTCGTATGTTCTTAGATTGCTCATTAGTTCCGCAACAGATTTCGTTTCCCAGCCTATGCTTTATTGAATTGCAGTGACTTTCATCCTGAAGCGTACAGGAAGAGATCGAAGAATCTTCCTGACCAGTTTGTCCGAGGAGAACGGTTCCCCCAATACGGCAGCTTCGTTCTTCAATTCTTGAACCCTAGCATTAAATTCGACGATGGTTTCTTCATCTTTCATCCGTAATTCTTCAAATCTGGTGAGAACTTGCTGCATCTTGGTTTGTTTGACAGAGGAGTCTCCTTCATAAAGTTTTTCAAGAATTTCCCAGGCATCCTTTGCAGAGCTGCATCGAGCAATTAACCCAAATTGACCCTCATCAAGTGATCCAGTAATGGTGTTCAGTGCCTTGTTGTTATTGTCACTGTCACTTATTTCTTGAGCATTCCACTGTTCAACCGGAGCGAGAATTTCTGACTTATCTTCTTGAATCCTTTTGGGGTGAGTCCAGCCATGAGTGACGGCCTTCCACACATTCACTCCTTGAGCCTGAAGATAGATCTTGGTTCTTGCCTTCCAGTAGGCATAATTTGTACCAATCAGTTGAGGAGGTCTTGCTTGCCCTTCCATATCTTCTTTAGGGCGCACAGCAGCCAATCTTGAGAAGAAGGGTTAGTAACAAGGAAAACAGAGAGATTCAAAAGAGATTCAAAGGATCATTATCAAGGGAAAAGACCTTGAGGCTGAGCTTTGATACCAAGTGAAAAACTTAGACTTCTGTGTTCTAGGTCTAAGATTTGTAAGAGTCTTCTAACTATTAAATCCAATTACTAGATTTGTTAGATGACCTTTAACTATTTACTGATCTAGTGCAAAGAGTAGAACAAGAAGTATTAAGCAGATAATATGTAAATGAATAATAAAGCAGCAAGAACACCAAGAATTGGTAACCCAGTTCGGAATCTCAATTCCTACATCTGGGGGGCATCACTCTGATTGCCCAACTCTTCATTGATCAACTCTGAAAATGTATCACAAGTTTACAGTAGAGAATCACGCGGCAACTCTAGAAATCTTCATTATCACCGTTCTAGAGTTCAGCCTTGAAGAGTTGAAGAATACTTGATCTCCCGATCTTCTTGAATTGAGGCTCCCCCTCAATCGTAGCGCAACTGGCTTTCAGAGTGATTGCTTGCCCAAGACCTTATGAATTGCATCTTGAATCAAAGGTAAGCTTTGTCAAGATATCTCGTTATCACCTATGAGGAAGCTTTCACGTTCAGATCTTTTGTGTTCTCACTAAAATCATTCCAGGATCACTGGAAATTTTCCTCATATATATATCTTGCCCAGACTCAGTTAAGTTTGAAGTCTTCATAACTGATTCTGATTCCTCTTCTTGCTTTCCTTGTCTTGGTCCAGTGTTTCGTTCAGCAATTTGTCCTTAAAGCCTTCTGATCCTTCTGCTGAACTATAGGAAACCTAATACATCACAAAATAACTTGTTTTTTGAACTATCTGCTGAACTAACAAAATTGTCACAAGGACTTGTTACAACTTAGGGAGTTTTACAAATATTTTTCTTTTTAGTAATTTTATTAACACTTTGATTATAAAAAAATTATTTAATTGGCAAGTACTTTATGATTTGATGACATCACAATGGCAATTCAAACAGAAGGTCACATGTTCAAGTCACACCCAATCAAGAATGTTGGCATAATCATGTTGAGCCTATACTACGAATATCAAACCAAATCTCATGTTTGGAATAAACAAAATAACAATGATTAGCTTCGAATTGGAGTTTGTTAAAAATTTATTTTATTTGACCAACTAAAAAAGGTTTTTAATGCAATTTAAAAACAGCTGCGAAATACCTTATCGGCCGTTAGCAATTAATTAGGAAGCTCCACACTACCGACTTGGGAATCTACCTGGAGGGTTCTGATTCAAAATTTGGAAGCTCCACACCACCGACTATTAAGTCATTAAAACCCCAACAAGGCAACAACCTCGTAAAAGTACATACTACATCAAGAAAGAGACTAACCTGCTACCCCTTGTGGTTGCCATGGCCGAGACTTCAACGCAAGAAAAAGCTAAGAAGCTGTGTTACGAGAGAAGGGATACTTGCATAATGAAGAAAGCAATGGAGTTGCAAATACTGTGCGGTCTGAAAATCGGTGTTGTTAGCATCAGCCCTGACAGGAAGTTGGAGAGTTGGCCCCCTCAACTCAACGACGTGAAGGCTTTACTCCACGCCTACAAGGAAAGGGGGCCTAGGGTTAAGAGCGACAATAGGAAAGAAGATTGCCGGGAAATCTTGGTTTCAAAACTCCAGCTTTTGAACCAGAGGGAGGAGCTGTTTAAGGGCAAAGAGATTGTCTCTACTGATGTTATGCCGTCACTTCTAGAAGACCTTTAATTTGCCAACCTAAATTGTCTCTTAATGTTTTCCTTTTCTTAATTTGAAATTTCATTTTGGCTTCTACCCCCAAAGTTATCCATTCAGCCCTTTCTTTTTCAGTTGTTTTATTTTACTAAAGCTTGAATTGCATTGGATATATTATAGTAGCAGTAGCAGTAGCAGCAGCAGTAACAGTAGCAGCAGCAGTAGTAGCAGTAGTAGTAGTAGTAATAGCAACAGCAGCAGCAGCTCATTTGATACAATAATAATAATAATAATAATAATAATACAAAAACAAAATTATATATAAAATAATTTTTTTAAACATAAATGGGAGTTTTTGATCCCACATCGGTAACTCAGGAAGAGGAGCTCATTTGAGCTCCTCTATATAAGAGAAGCATTGCTTCTCTTTTGAAATTAACAACAGGATTAGGAAGCCTTAAAGAGCCAAAAGCTCCTTAATTTAAGAAGCCTTAATTGCTCTTAGTTACAATTTTTTTAAAAAAAAATATATATATATATAGGAGCGTTTTGGGAAAAGGAAGATCTAGCTTTTTCCTAAAATGTCATAGCGTAAAATTGGAAATAACAACATTAGGCTATTCCTGAGAACTCGGAAATAGTTTAATACCTAGGGAGACCTAGGAATCTCTATTCCCCTTACAAGGGGAATAGGTCATTCCCAGGAACATTGTTCATGGGAATAGAATGTTTTACCAAACGACAGAATATGCCTATTACTGGGAATACCAAACATGCCATAAATATTTTCTCCATTTCTTTAAAATATTTTATTTATTTTCTCGTGGAATTATATTTCTGTGCATATACCCTTCTTTATTGAACCTATTATTTAAAGAAGTTTTCAATATTATTCTGGTAATAAATTTTATTTTCTTTTACTTCATTTTTTATTGACATAATACATAGAATATTTTGCAATTTAATCTATAAATTTTGCAATAGAAAATGGCTAAAGTGTCACTTAGCACCATGAATTATATCCAATTATTCATGCCGCACCCTGAACTTTCATATCGTATATATCGAGCCACAAACCAAAAAAAATAATTCACTGATGTGGCATTTCTTTTAATATTATGTGTCCATGTAAGCATTTACATATGAAAAATTAAAATTAAAACAAAAACAAAAAACAAAAAACATAAAAAAAATCGAAAAAATACTAAATAAAAAATTAGCATTTATCATTTCTATAAATTTGAAAAATTGAAAAAAATACTAAATAAAAAATTAGCCAAAAAAATATAAATTCTAAAAAAAAATTGAAACATTCAAATTGCAAAATTGAAAAAGTATACATTATGAAAATAAAGAGAATAAAATTTTGATTATTTTAATATAATTTTTTTTTAATTTTTAATATGTAAATGCTTACATGGACAACATAATGTTAAAAGAAATGTCACATCGGTGAGAAACCTGTGCCATGTCAGCAGAAAGACAAGGAAACATGCTAAAAGTTTTAGATGAATTTTTTCTTTTGATTTGTGGCTCGATATATATGATATGAAAGTTCAGGATGCAATATGAATAATTGGATATAGTTTATGGTGCTAATGACACTTTAGCCATAGAAAATTTACTGTGAAGATTTTTATTTTTATTTTTAATGATATTGATAAAAAATTATTATCAATAATATTCACTACTATCATTTTTGTACCGAATACGAACACAATTATTACCAGCAACCATCAACACTGTAAAACTATATGTGCATAACTAACTTATAAGGCAAGGTGGTGGAGACAAACACTCAAACAGAAACACAATCACAAAGTTGAAAGACTGAACAAGACTACTACATCAAGAATATCTGATCCATCTCTCCCAATTTACAGTTTGGGTACAATAATAATAAATAAATAAATAAATAAAAGTGGATTTTAGCATTACTGTATTTTCTAAGACCTATTTATTTTCAATAAATATAGTTCAACTAATTAACATTTGCTTCAAAAGGGAAGACAAAATTGAGACACCAATCTTCAAAGCAAAGCAATATTCTAAAACCAATCTCTTTTGTATGAGGTTGGTTCTCTATCATCTCTCATATTTGGCATGAATGAATTCAGCATTCCCAGTTCAATGGCCATCATCATCATCATCTGTCATCATTTCAGGGGAAACCAACAAAGAAACAAATGATTCTCAACTGAAGAAGAGGGTGAAACATCACCCCAGATTAATTATTAAAAAAGAAAATACAAGACCGCCAAAATATTATACAAGGAAGATATGATCTATGGTGGTATTTCTATTGATGATCATGACTGACAATCTAATCAACAAATGCAACAATTTATCAGGTGCTTTCAAAGTTAAATTAAAGCCTTTTATGAAAAGGAAATAGATAACCCAATTTGAGAGATACTAGAGCAAATGAAAATCTAACCAACATGGTTGGCGTGGTGGTTCAGCACTTTGTCCCTTAAGCATGAGGTTGGGGTTCGATCTCCATCCGGGATGAAGGATTAGTCCAACTTGGAACCTGAAACGCTCAAACTCTTCAGCATTCAACTCCAACAGTTATATGACCATAAACATCACATCACAATAAAACATACACTCAAACTCTTCACCCGCAATTAATAATCAATTGAAGATTATGTGTTATTCATATGTATCAAGATTGCTTGTTCTAACTTTTGTAGCCATAATAATCAATTGAAGGAAATGGAAATATATATATTGGAAAACAAGCTGAGTACAATAACATCAAGATTGCTTGTTCTAACTTTTGTAGCCATAATAATCAATTGAAGGAAATGGAAATATATATATTGGAAGACAAGCTGAGTACAATAACAATGAAGACTATACAGAATCAAGAATCTAATGACAGAATACAAAACATGGGCTCACACAATTGTGCATATGGATGAATTCTCTGAGTTTCAAAGAATTCACAACTTCATCCATTCACATAAAATAAAAAGTAAAGGACAAAAAAGCTAGAAATTTGATTAACAAAAATCACTCGTACAACCTGTGTTTTGGAGGAAAATAATGTACCATTTCTCGATTTGTGCATGTCATCCTTTCTATGGACGTCCCCAAAGGGGTGCTCAGTCCTTCTATGGTGGCGTATATTCTTTTTTGGTACCATGATTCCAGAGGTCATATAGTCACACTGTATTTCAACTAACATAAAATCATATTACCGGGGGTTATTATATTAAAAACCTATTGATCTTCCTTAATCACATCTTTACCTGTACAGAGCACAAAGGTTTGAGAAGATTGACCTTTAAATTATTGTTGAAGTGAGAAGCTAGCAATGAATTCGCAGAGTATTAAGAGAAACAAGACTAATAGATATTCTGCCCTCCAGACCCCGCAATCATATGGTAAGCTAATTGATAACTATTTTCTGAAAAGAATCAACTTGAGGAATTGAGGTTATGAAAATGAATTGCTATCTATCATGTTCTACTTGCAACAACAAGAAGAAGAAATGAAGAATCCAAACATATAAAACTAATTATGAATGTTAGTGAACCATCAGCACTCCCAGTTCAATATTTTTACTCATTCCAAAACTCACTCGGAGCTTAGCGAATACTTACCGAATTTTCACAGGGGAACAATGGATCCATGGGAGGGGTTTTGGGTCGGAAAAAATTTGGACCATTTGTGCGTGTCATCCTTGCGTATCGTTCCAATTTTATCGGATGTCCCCGAAGGGACATTCTTGTTCTTCAATGGCGGACTATGAGTACTGGAAGAGGTTGCTGTTTCATCGCCCGATGTGGGAGCCGACAATAAAAGAAGTACTGTAAATTAGAAGGCTACGGCTCCTAAGCGGCCCATCTAGGCCCAATCCAAATTTACCAATTTTTTTTATTTCAAAGTAGAGCGGGGAAACCCAAATATACAAGTGTCTTTAGTTAGCATGAAACATTAAGCGCCAATAGGGAAAGCCTGCACAATCTGACTCTATCAGTTCAAGGATTTCTGCCGGAGGTTCTACCAAGTGTTTGAAACCCCTTGGATGCTCCCTTGCCTTCCTAGCCAGGTAATCAGCCGGGGCGTTAACTTCTCGTGGGATGACGTTGAGGTAATCAGCCGGGGCGTTAACTTCTCGTGGGATGACGTTGATTTCCCATTTGTGTAGCTTAGCTAATTCTTGTCTGCATGCTCTAATGATATTACACACAGCCCCTATTTCTTGTCTGCATGCTCTAATGATATTACACACAGCCCCTATGGAAGCTGAGCCTTCATTGAAAATGCTGATTAGTTCATGGGAATCACCTTCACCTTCATTGAAAATGCTGATTAGTTCATGGGAATCACCTTCAAAGATCACTCTCCTGTAGCCCATAAAGTTGGCATCACCTTCAAAGATCACTCTCCTGTAGCCCATAAAGTTGGCCAATTGTATGCTTTTGAGTAAACCCCATGCCTCCGCTTGAAGTGGAGAACAGATGCCTATGGTGTGTGTGAAACCTCCCATCCAAGTTCCTTTGCAATCTCGGGCTATTCCTCCACAGGCAGCTTTGCCCGAAGCTATCTCTACAGAACCATCAAAGTTGATCTTGGTCATTTCCTCAGGGGGCTTAGACCATCTTAACTCCTCCCATTTATATGCATTGAGAGTGACAATCTGACTCTTCCCTTTCGAAAGTGTAGTGTAGATCTCTTGAGTTTGGGATTTTATCCATTCCATTTTAGACCTGAGAGGTTGGGTGCAATTGTTAAAAATTGCATCGTTCCTCCACTTCCAAATCCACCAAACCGCTACTGCAAATAGGATGTTCTCATTATCTGGTCTGCGTTGATTACCTTTCCCGGCTATCCCTCTGTCTAGCCAATCCGTGAATGATAGGTTCCTTGTTTGCCAGTATAAGGAAGGTAGCAGTCTGGACCAAATTGCATCAGCAGCTGGGCATTTCCGTAGGACATGTTCTGTGTTCTCTTCTTCATCTCTGCATAGCCAACAGTTGGTATCTTCTGTCATTCCCTTCGTTGCTCTCAAGCTGTTTGTCATTATTCTTTCGTGGCGAGTTAGCCATAAGAATAGTTTAATTCTGTTTGGAAGTTTTAAACTCCATATAGCGTTCCATTTTGCTGTCTCCATCGTGGTAGAATGATTCGTAGCTAGATCATAGGCTGCACAAACAGAAAATACCTCAGATGTTCCATATTTCCAACCGAATGAGTCTGCTATTTCAGTGTTATCATCGATTATGATGGCCGCTAACTCATTTAGAGATGTTTCTGGGAGGTAGTCTTGCAATTCTTCCCAGTCCCATCCCTGATTTTCCTTCCAGTAAGAGTCAACTGTCCTGTAGCGATCCCATAGGCTAATCATAGACGTGGCCTTGTTTATCAAGGGGCTTAGCCCCACCCATCTGTCAGTCCAAAATTGCGTGCTTTGCCCATTGTTAATCAGCTTCACTCTGCCTCCTTGCAAGATTGGAATTGTGTTGAGGATACCCTTCCAAACAAAAGACATATTTGCCTTTGGTCTCCATGTCATGCAATCTACCGAGGTGATTGCATATTTCGCCTTGAGAACTTGGGTCCATAGGCTGTCTTCGTTTTGCATGAGCCGCCATCCAAGTTTGGCTAAGAATGCCTCATTCATTTTGTCTAGCTTGCGTAGTCCTAATCCCCCCTCAAATTTGCTTTTGGTGACCGTGTTCCAGTTGACCAAGTGGCACCTTCTTATGCTTGGAGAGCTTCCCCATATGAAATTTCTTATAAGTTGCTCCATTTCTTTGATTACTCCAATTGGCAGCATCGTGGTTTGCATAGAGTAGTACGGTATAGCTGACAATACAGACTGGGCGAGGACAATTCTCCCAGCCAAGGAGAGGGTCTTCGATCTCCAACCAGCTAGTTTCTGATGCATCCTTTCGATGATTCCAGTAAAGGATTCTTTTTTCAGCCTCCCGTGTATTGATGGAACACCTAGGTATCTTCCCAGATCTTCCACCTTGGGAATCCTTGTTAGACTAGCAATGTTTTGCTGCAGCTCCTCTAGTGTTCTTTTAGAGAAGTATAAGGCAGATTTTTGGATATTCATTCTTTGGCCTGACTGTTCGCAAAAGATTTCAAGGCACCTGGTCATCTCTTCAGCTTGTTCAATGGTTGCCTCTCCAAATAACATCATATCATCTGCAAAAAACAGATGGGTTATGTGTGGACCCTGTCTAGAGATCTTAATACCTTTCCATCTGCCAGAATTTACAGAATCTAGAATTAAATGACTAAATCTTTCTACGCATAAAACAAAGAGTAAGGGTGATAAGGGGTCTCCCTGTCTAATTCCTCTTGTTGGGTTGAACCATTCCGAGAGCTTTCCTTCCCAATTGATTGCTAGTCTTGAGGTTGTTATGCACTCCAATATGTTCCTTCTCCAGCTTGTGTTGAAGCCTATCTCAGATAAAGACTCTTCGATGAAGCTCCAAGCCAGCTTGTCATATGCCTTCTCCAAGTCTATTTTCATTATCATCCACCCAACTTTGGCTTTTCTTATTCTCATCGAATTGAGGACTTCTTGGAACACTACAATGTTATCTGCAATCTGTCTGCCTGGTACAAAGCTCGTTTGATGATGGCCTACTAGTTTCTTTGAGATTTCTTGTAGCCGTGATGCCATTGTCTTAGACACCAGCTTGTAGACCACATTGCATAATCCAATTGGGCGCAATTGCTTGACTGTTTCAGGATTGGCAGTCTTTGGTATCAATGTTATGATCGTGTCGTTAGTTCCTGGGGGGAGTGTACCTGTTTCAAAGAAGTTCAGGGCAAAGTTAATTAAATCCTTACCCACTATATCCCATGCTTTTTGATAAAAGCCGGCTGTAAAACCGTCCGGGCCTGGAGCTTTGCATGGATCCATGTCAAATAGCGCTTGTTTTATTTCCTCTAGTCTGAATGGGCTATTTACTAATTGCCAGTCCTGGTCAGTGAGTGTGGGGTAATGTCCTAGGGCAGAGATCTGGGAATTTCTAGTCTGATCTTCGGAGAAAAGTGCAATGAAATGTTCTTGAATATGCTTAAGTAGCAAGTCAGAATCTGTCAACCATATCCCCTCATCTGTCTTCAGTTTCTCCACTCTAGTTCTATTCTTATTCACTGAGGTAGCCGTGTGATAATAACGTGTATTTCTATCCCCCGATATTAGCCACTCCTCTCTAGAGCGTTGATACCAGATCATTTCTTCCTGAGTCAGTGCATCATCAAGTTCAGCCCTTAGTTTTCTTTCAAGCTTGATCAGATTAGGGGTGGGACTTTGGGACATACTTCTTTGTATGATCAGATTAGGGGTGGGACTTTGGGACATACTTCTTTGTACTCCTTTTAATCTGGCCAATAGTTGTTTTTTCCTTTGAAAGACATTGCCAAAAATGCTAGTGTTCCATGCTAGTAGTACCTCGGCTACTGAAGATTTGTTCACCTGTAACTCTCTGTTCGGAATCCATGCTCTTTGGATACAGTTCAAGAAGTCTTTATGTATAGTCCGTAATTCTGAAATCAGTATATAATAAATATTATCTCCATTTCTTTAAAATATTATATTATATAGTTTTATTTTCTTTTGGAATTATATTTGTGTGCATATACCCTTCTTTATTGAACCTATTATTTAAAGTAATTTTCAATATTATCCTAGTAATAAAATTTATTTTCTTTTACTCCAATTTCGACAAAATTCCCCCCCCCCCCCCCCCCCC
>NC_044916.1:21118785-21154878 GCF_003576645.1 Ipomoea triloba | reverse complement strand
TTCCCCCCCCCCCCCCCCCTTTTTTTTTTTGATTGACATAATATTACATAGAATATTTTGCAATAAAAAAATTTATCATGAAAGAAACAGTACTAAAGGCCAGCATTCTTGTGTTTGTAAAACTTGACAATTGTTTGTCATATGTTACAATAATGGGCACATATTTATAACTAAGTACAACAAATGCCTTACATGTGTTAAATCACAAAGGTCGTGTTTGGTTCGCACATGAAAATTAGAATTGAAATGGGTATCAAATACTTGGTAATGGTAATAAGTTTTAGTGAAGTATTTTACATGTTTAGTAGTAGGGTGGAATGAAAATGATTATTAATAGTTGGGTAAAAGGAGTAAGCGAAATGAAACCATTATTCTATTAGGGAATGGGTTTTGAGTAATCAAAATCCATAGTAGTGTTCTAACCAAACAATACCAATAACTTTAATACCTATTCCTGATTGTTAAACCTGTCAACCAAACACACCCAAAATGTGCTATAAGTAAATCATGTCTTCACAGCACTTGAAATTGCATTCAACTCTAAGAACCATGCAGTGAGATGAACATGACAGCATGCCATTACAAGTCACATATTCCACAGCAATGGTTATGCTAATCATTAATCATTTATCAGCATTCATAGTTCAAAATTATGATTTATTCTGAACAACAAATCTAAAAGAGATTTTGCTTATATGGAGTAGTTTATTTTATATTCTTCCCAGTTCTACAAGTCACATTGTCCTACTTGCAAGAAATGTTGAAAGTCGAAACCTTAAACACATAATTGTCCACAATGATTCAGCTATGAAATCAAGAAACATCAGTTGCAGGAAAGCTGAAAGAACAATTACACTCGTACATCATCATATTTATTTGTGTTTCACATCCAAAAAGTCTAAGAACATGTCACATCTATACAACAACCAGGTCCAGCAACGACCCATAATTATGAATGTTGTTGAACCATAAGCATTTCCAGTTCAATATTTTACTCATTCTCGATAAAACTTACCAGAGATATATCACCTGGGATTCACTGCAACAAATATGAAATTTCATTGTTTTACCAACATAAAATGAATTTGATTGCAACTCCAAAACCTACAAACAATCCAATGACAGAGTACAAAACACAGACACGCACAATTATAGAACCAGTGTTCATTGTAGCCAAAGTAGAAAGAAAAAGCCAGAAACTTCTCCAAAGAAATAGCACAATAAATTTCCACTCTGTATTTCAATTAGACTTGAGGTATTGAAGAACCTATATGCTGCACATTCAATTTCTATCAAATAAACGGTAAGAGCGAAAAGCACCAGAATCCCAAACGCGGCCAAGTTAGAAAGGTGGAAAACCCTAAAAATTTAAGGAAATTTTGGACTGCAAAAAGTTTCCAAATTCCAAACACAGTTGGACTGAAGAACAATGAACAAAGGGATTGCAACATTTCATTTTTTCTCAAGACCTCTTTATTACCAATGACTATGTTATTAAAGACACTGGAAAATTGGAGCTCTAGCTAAGGTAAGGTTGCTCCAGCTTCAACAATGTAAGAATTCCCCACTTTCAACAATGTAAGAACTCCCCAACATAGTGGGATGAGCTGTGGATAAGATATCGTATGATGTGAGTGCCGGGTCTGATGTGGCATATGTTATCATCCTTCATAGTTCAAAGCAACATCAGTAAGCCAATTTCTCAGCATGCCAAAGGATATTAACTTCACTTGTATTCCATGCACTCATTCCAGTTCAGGAAAAATCATCTGTCACTGTTTCAGAGAAAGATACAATTTGTGAATGACTAAACTACAAGACTTTAAGAATAACATACAGAGTAGATTTCAAATTCTTCAGTCCTAGAAGTCTTGTTTAAGATTCCAACAACAAATGGTTCTTACATGCACAAGAGTAAATGTATTCTAGGAATAACCATGACAAGTGGAGCAAGAAATAAGGACAAAAACCATATGCAATAAAATGGGAGTAGAGTACCCACATTTGCAGCCATCATTTGTTCAATGTGTACAACACTAAGACAAGAACACCATTAAATTTCTATTTATTACAGAGCATAAAGATCTTCCATTTACAAGTATGCACTCCTAATCAAGGTATTCACAACTAGATTATACATCAACCAAGAAGAAGTGATTGTTCTTGAATACAAAAGAGGAGATTTTGATAGTTTAAAATTTCGTTTGGTCTTTGAAACTTACTCCTTTCTCTAACCTACACTCTGCTGTTTGCCTGCTGATTATGCCATGTTTCAAATGGCCGATGTTAAAAACTATATTGTTGTGCAGATTTCCCATTTCAACACACACAAACTAAAGTCACAGGGTAACTTGAAGAATCATGGTCTCGTAATTTCACATGTTGCAGAAAGAAGAGTTGCCAATCTATGAATCAAGCCTCAATTCTATATATCCCCCATGGCCTATGAATATGTAGACTAGTTTAATCTATCCAATCAAGTTATTGTGCAGTGTATTATCTATGTAGTCTCATGTTATTCTACTTCTAGATTAAAACATATAGCTTTACCTTACTGGCGGGTGGTGACTAATGATAGCATGCTTGAGTGTTACATTTCCAGAGCTTAAAGCTAAAGGAGTTGCAAGTAACTATTCTGCTTCATTATGCAAATGGATTATGCAGGGTGGGACTAAATCTCTGCAGCAAAAGCGCTTGTCCTCCCAAGCAGGAATAGACACCACTGGCTATCTGACAGCATTTCCCAGACATACTGAACTGAGATTCGTTTTATTCTCCAGTAAACAATCAAGACTCCACCCTGTGATGTTCATGGATGAGTCCTCCTAAGAAGCCTTTTCTTCCTAAAGTCTGTGATTTTCTTCTTTCTCGTTATCCCAGTTTTATTAGACTTCGCTAATTTTCCTTTTCGCCCTTCAATGTCTGCTGTAATAACTCTCTCTCTTTTCTCATCTGGCAGTAAAGCAAGCCTTGAAAACTTCTTAGGGGGTACCAACCCAAGCCGCTCAGTTATGTCCTTATATGCTGGAACAAGTCCACGTCTTACAAAACATCCTTCAATAAGGTGCATCGAATTTGTCTCAGACAGAGTAGTTCTATTTTTCAACTCAAGATCCAAACAAAATGGTGAGTCCTTCAGCCACATCCGTAAGGAATGACCTTTGGCTATCAGAATTCCTGTTCGGGTTTTACAAGGGAGGAATGGAGAGCCCATCTCCCAAAGGTATGCCTTCAATGTACTGTTCAAAGAAACCTTGTTGTATTCTGCAGTACCAGTGATTAGTACAATAGATTTTGGGGATTCAGGGAAACCTTCCAGCGAAGCATCCTGCAGAGATCAGCATTACGTTAAAGTTTAGATAAAATATTGGCTTCTTGCAGAATGCCCAGTGCAGTTTCGAAATAACATGGATAAGAATATCCAAGGTGTTGATATCCAAAGAATGGTTAGGCAACATTAAACAAATCTAGAAACATAACTATAACAAAGATCCCATATATTTAACACACCTTGTCAAGTTTAGAAGATAAAATTGCAAAGTGTAACTAATAAAGGTCACATCCGGTGAGAGACACTCCTACATCAAGTATATTCTGGGAAAGCATTACCAAATAAGATCAACAAATTTTGAGTTAGTCCACCAAGTACACTTCCAGGTTTCGATGTACTTTACACTATCAAAATTCAAAACTAAGTTACATATGCAGTGTAACTAAACAGTCTAAACTAACATGCTCTGCTAAAAATTAGTTGAGCTGAGGAAATACAATTTGGAAACACAATTTTTTTATGAGCACTTATTAATTATCTTATTCAATCACAGAACTAAGAACTTCAAAAGAGGAAACTTTACCTGCATGTGGTCAAGCCATAAAGTTAGACCAACCAAAGCAGCTCCAGCAGATAGCTTTCTGAAATCAGCCCCCCAATCCTTGTCAGCCACCCTACAGAAATATGACCATCAATGAAAGACGTAAACTGAATTCAAAAGCAGAATAGAATCAATTAATACATCCCATGGAAGTATACAGTGAAATTTGACATGCATGTGAAATTTCATATCTTTACTTAATCTGTAAGTATATAATACAACACTCCAAATAGCAGCAAAAAACTGTGCCCTCCGTTAGGTCTCAATTTCCACACAGATTATTAGTATACATACCTGAACACATCATGACGATAGATGCTCTTCTTAATTGCTAACTGAAATATCCATGAAGCAGTGGCTCGTTGTTCAAAAGCCCATAATAGGTCTTCCAAAGCATTGACAAAGTTAAATGCTGCATCATCTTCTTTAGATGCAATTTGCTCAAGGTATTGATCAGTCTCCAAAACTAGTGATTCCGACTGCTCGGTCAGAAGCCTATAAAAATAATATTAGCTATATCTATAAGAAAAGACAAGTGGAAAGGACATCTTCCCTGTCAAACAAAACGAAAGAACAATGAAACTAAGATCAAACCATGCCTTAAAGGAAGATCAAAACCAGCATCTGCAACAGCAGTTAATAAAATTTTGGCTTCACTAATATGATCACATAAACTAGCTGCTCGAGTGAAGCAGGTCCATATCCGGTGATCTGGCTCTGGACCTTCTTCAATCATGTCTTTAAGCTTTTGAACGCCAATATTGTAGTCTCCATTCTTAAGATAAGAATCAATAACTGAACCATATGGTAATGTACTCAGAGTTGCACCAGTTGACTTCAAATTATTCAACACTTCGTCTGCTTCTCTAGGATGTCCTGAGCTGCCATAAGAAGTCATCAGCAAATGCATTGTTGCAGTGGAAGGTTGAATTCCTGATTCCTCCATCTTCACTATTAACTGTTCAGCTTTAGAAGAATTACCAGAGCTTCTATACATTTTCATCATTAAGTGATAGAAAGAGCGATCAAGTTTATGACCTTCTGACTTCAGGCATTCAAAGAGCTCCTCAGCTTGTTCCACCATCAGCTCTTTACAAAATGCAGCGATGAGGCTTTTGTAAGTGTCCATCTCAGGATTCAAACCTTGCTGTAGCATTTCTTGCATAAGTGAAAACCCTCGCTCTGGACAACGATCTCTACAGTACATAATTATCAAAGTGTTGTAAGTTTCTGCATCTGGTTTGAGTCCAGCTTCTTGAATTCGTTGGTATACATAAACTGTCTTCTTGAAATCTTCAATTTTAGTATATAACTTGAGCATAGAATTCCACACTGAAAGGTCAGGTTTGAATCCTAATTCCTCCATCTCAGAAAGCATGCCCTCAACGTCTGTAACTCGTTTTGCCCTGGACAATAACCCAATCATCACTCTGTAAAGATGCATGGTAGGAAAATACCCAGCAGCCTTCATTCCATGGTATATTTTCTTTACTTCAAATATGTTCCCCGCCTTTGCAAATGCATCAAGCATCAAAATGATGGTACTCTTACTAATTTTAAAACCCATATCTTGTAGTTCCTGTATCACAACATATAGCTCATTTAATCTGTCATCAACAATCAATGCTTGCATGAGACTATTGATGGTATCCACTGTAGGAGAGGGACCATCTCTCATCATTCTGTTGAAAACTGCTCTTGCTTTCTCATACAAGCCACTTACAGCATAAGCTTGTACTAATGCATTCCAAGCCTTGCGATCCACAACATTACACCTCCGCTTCAGACTAGCCACAACATCTTCAGCCTTTTCCAGTAGCTTCAATTTCCCATAAGCCTCAATTAGACCAACATAAATGGAAATATCATCAATAGGAATGCCATGTGTTTCTGCCTGATTGACCAAATAATGACCTGTCTCTGGGAAACCCATCATCACATAGATATTAGCCATGGTTCTGTAAACATCCTGAGAAAGTTCCAGCCCACTAACTCTCATGTCAGAAAATATTTGAGAAGCCTCAGCAAATCGTTCATCTGCCTCGCAACACTTAATGAGGTACTCAAACACTGCAAAACTACCATTGTGTGAACTGTAGTTGCTACTTTTGAAGTACTCATCCAAAGCAGCAGTCAATTGGTTAGCTTTGCAGAGCATGACAATCATTGCTTCACTTAGAAACTTCTGGGATTCTTCTACATGCTCTTTCACAAAATTTAGTAACTCTATAGCCTCTGAATGATTGCCAGATGAACTATAAGCTCCCAGAATAGACAACAAATTGTCTTTGTCTAGTTTATAACCTTGAGTTATGGATAACTTCAACATTTTGGCTGCAAGACTATAACACTCCCCCTTGACAAGTAGAGATGAAATGCCTTCTGGACTCAAATCACACAGTTCTTCCAAGTCCTTGATCACTTTTTGAATACCTTCTTCATCATTTTCTTTTCTCAATACTTTTAGGATGGACTCATATATGGAAAATTCAGGAGCATATCCATCATTTATCATGCCATGATATAACAACATTGCCTTCTTGGTCTGATTAGACCTTAAATGCATGTCCAGCATAACAGAGTATGCCAAGCGATCTGGTTTGATACCAGAACGTGTCATGCAATTGAACATCTCTTCCGCCTCCGTTTGTCTCCCAGCTTTTGCATAACCACAGATTAAAGCACAATACGTTTTCACAGTTGGCTTAATCCCAGAATTTAACATCTCTGACATCACATTTGCAGCTTCTGTCATCTTATTTGTTTTCCCTAGCGAGTCAATAAGAATAGTGTATGTAACTACATCAGGATCTCGGCCCAAAGACTTCATCTCTCGGTAAAGTTGCAGAGCCAAATCATGCTGGCCCTTCTTTCCATACATGTGCAGCATGGTGTTATAAGTCATCTCATCCTTTCCAAACCCCATCTTTATCATTTCTTCACAGGTTTCCTTAACCTTTTCAAGGTTTCCTTCTTTTGCAAATGCATAGAGCAGCGAATTATACGTCACTGCATCCGGATAAAACCCTTTGAACTCCAGATCCTTAAAAATCTTTTCAGCTTCACTAGCCAGACCACATCTTCCAAAAACTGAAATCATAGCATTATACGTCCACAAATCAGGCTGACATCTATGAGTTTCCATATCACTGAAAACTTTTACAGCTTCCTTCAAGTTTGACTCACGCGCACAAGCACTTATAAGAGTGTTATATGTTATTATGTCAGGGCGAAGCCCTGAACTCCTAACATTATCTAAAAGTTCAATTGCCAAATCTGGTGTCATAGGCCCCGATTTGAGGCGGGCATTTATGAGAGTATTAAAACTCACAAGGTCAGGATCACAACCTCGCTTGCGCATTAAATCAAGCAATTCTTGAACTTTAGTGAATTGGCCGTTTCGAGCATAAACACCCATCATTGCATTATACACCTGCACAGTGTTACCAATAGTTGGCTCTGCCCTAGTAAAGATTTCTACGGCCAACACTTGCTGGTTGGCCTTCCCAAGCACGCCCAGTATTGTAGCCAGCATTCTAGCATTGGGAGAATACCAGTGGCGAAGGTTAAGCCACTCGTAAATCTCCAATGCCCTTTGCCAGCTAGATTTCCCAACCCACTTCACCACAAAGCAGAAATCAGTAGGGGTCATCTGCACCAACTTCTCATCCAAAACATCGGCCACAAACTCCTCGGATTTCAACTGCAAAATCTTATCGGTCAAAAATTGAACCCTCTTTCGCCAATCTTTGTCCCTCTTCAGCGCCAATTTCGTCATTTTCTTAGCCTTAGTCCTACTCCTAGCCCTAGTCATAGTCCTGCCCCCATCCAAATCCTCCTCCTCCTGGCTCTCATCATTCACCTCTATCTCAAAACCGGAATCATTTTCAATTGGGGTCAGTGTCAGTGGAGGAGACTGGAAGCGTTGGGTATCGGTGAATGTCAAGTGTGGCCATCTCACAGACGGAGAAGCTCTACTATAACTAAATTTGTTGCTGGAATCTTGCTCGGTACTTGTAGTAGAAGAAGAAGAAGTCGAAGCTGTGCAATCCAAAGAAGAAGAAGTAGAGGGCCTTTGGCGTACCTTGGATTTTCGTCTTGATTTTGGCGTTAGCGGCGTAGCAAAGCTCAACACGCCTGCACTGCACGCCATGGCTTCTCAACTTATTCCCTTCCAACCCAGAAATTCAACATGAATTCTCAGGAGAGCGAACCTGTAATTGAAGATTTATTATTATTATTATTTTGTCTCGTGTGGAGATTAGATATATATGATTGAATGAATAAATCAGATATTTTGTTTTGGAGTTCACTTATAGAATAGCCCATAAGCAGGAACGGGGCCTGTTAATTTGGGCCGACCATTTTTCTATTCCATTTGCCAAATTATAACATGGATTATGTTTCACCTTACATAATATATCCTTTAAGAAAAATAGATGTTAAATATTAATATTTTGTTTTAAAATTTTATATTTGTTTAGATTTTAGATATTTATCTAATCTAAAAACATAATAAGTCTCAATCAAGTTATATCCTTGATTTATGTCCCTTTTTTAGATGCTAATAAATGTGTACATTTTACTTTAAATGTTGTACACTTTAATGTTATTAGACAAAATTGCCCTTACTATATTTTTGTTATACAAAACTACCCTTATACCGTTATAACACCGTTAGTTTTAACTCCATCATTATTACCCTACACCTATATCTATCATATCTTTTTCCTATTCTTTAATTGTCATTATATTAAAATTATTATATAATTAATTTAATGATTGATTATATTTTAATTCAATTTTATGAATGGTAAATCATATATGTGTGTACAAAATACATATATTATTTGTGTATATATAATTTGTATTATACATTTTAATTATTTATATTTATTAATATTGGACATAAGTGTTCGCGCATCGCGCGTACAAAATACTAGTATAAGGAATAAGGGTCAAATAGGCCACTGAACTACACACCAAAATGCAATTAGGCCGAACTAAAAAACAATGCAATTAAGTCTCTGAATTACACAAAATCATGCAATTTGATCCAAAATGACTTGTTTTACCTGCTTTACAGGTTACCAATTTTAAAAATAATATTTTAAAATAATTTTAAATAAAATATTAATTAAAATTAAAATTAAGAATTAAAAAAAAAAACTTCCGGTCAGAGACAGAATCGTCTCCGACCGAAAGTTTTTCTTTAAAAAAATTATTAATTCTTAATTTTTAATTTTTAATTTAATTAATTATTTTAGTTGAAATTATTTTAAAATATTATTTTTAAAATTGGTAACCGACAAAGCATGTAAAACAAGTCATTTTGGATCAAATTGTATGAGTTTGTGTAGTTCAGGGATCCAATTGCATTATTTTTGAGTTTGATGGCCTAATTGCATTTTGGTGTGTAGTTCAGTGGCCTATTTGACCCTTATTTCTTTATATAATTATATTATTGTATAATAATAGTAATATAAATCATTTTTTTTGATAAATTTGACATTTATATTATTATTATTATAAAAAATACAGAGTAACTAATATATTACTCCAATATATAATGTTTATAATGTTTATGTTATAAATAATATTTGTATATTTGTAGTTATTATTGTTTGTATTGTAATAGTTGTAACCTATAACGATCATTATTTATGTTGATTTTATTACTAGTATTATATATGTATTCTTATGATGTAATGGTTATTACCGGTGAATGAAAATGCTCTCCTTCTTCTTGTCTCTATTTTCTCTCTATTAGTTTAGCTTATTCATAACTTTACAACTCACCATTAGGCCAATGGAAAACAACAAATCTATTACAACCATTAGGCCAATGGAAAACAACAAATCTATTACAATAAGTTATCTAACACCCTCAACATCAGTGAACGGTAGTTGATGTGTTTTTTATGCACACTATAATCTTGATTAAATAGTATGATATGCATTCATGTTACCAATTGTATTACCTCTTCCTACTTGCATATATTGTATTTTTTTTAATATTTGATACAGAATATATGCTTTTATATTGTTTATATAAATATGAATGTCTTCGGCATTAAAAAGGATGCCTACAGTATCATACATCCGTGAACCGTGATAGCAGAATAAACATTAAGCAATAGAAGCAAGGTGATGAACAAAAACAGAAAATTTTTTTCTTTCTTCTATTTTCTTCCCGTACGAAGAATTTTTTTTCGAAAAAGAAAAACAAAAAAAAAAAAAAAACCTGTTTCGCATGATCAAATATATGCATATAATATTTCTCGCAATATTTGGGAAATTTGCATTCAAATATTGTATGCTTATTTATTGATCATTGATGATTTCCGATAATCGGAAAGTTTTTTTTTTTCTATTAGTATGCAACATAGCAAAAAGCTGTCTTTGTTATATGAATTTAAGATTTTATCATATTATTATGTTCATGAAATGCAGTCCCTTTTTTTGCTATTGTAATGGGAAATTAGAGATCCAAACAAATCTACAGATTTAAGAAATGCATTGAACTCTGGTTTAGGCCCCGTCATACGAAGGATCTTGCTGTTTATTATATACAGCATTGCATCCCTTTATACTGACCTTATAAGATAAAAATACACAGCCAGACGAAATCTAGGGTTGGCTGTGGCGAGCGGCGGTGATGGCCGTGACGGTGGCGAGCGGCGGCGATAGTTCTGGCTCCCTCGTCTCCCTCTCTCTCTTTTGGCTGCGTCTGATTGTTAAAGAAATTATTAGGGTTCTTTTAGATGGACTCCTTATCTGGTTTGGGCCGGGTCTGGCCCATTTCGGCCAGACCTGGTCCATTTCAATTAAAAAAAAAAAAAAACTAATGTTTGTTTGGGCCTAAAAGGTTATATATTTTTAGGTCTTTTTAGTTTGTTTAAACCATTAGGACTTGCTTTAAATCCTGAACTCATTTTATTTGGGTCTGTAACTAAAAACTCATAATATAAATAATTAATGTCCTACACCAAGTCTTAACTGTAAATTAAAACAGCTGGAGTTGACCCATCCCCATGCATGTGATAACATGGTGATTAATTAATTTAATTGAGGGAGTTGCTTAGTGGCAGCTATGATGCAGACCATAGCCCAGAGATAAACCTAATTAACTTTTTATAATTTTATTATCTTTAATTAATTTAATTTAACACTCAAGATTTTTTTTTCTATAAAATCCTTGCAGAGTTGCAGGCTTTTACACACTGGAATGGTCCATATAGGAGATTGGATCAATAATTTGTAGCAGATTCAACAACTGTAATGCAAATTTTTATTCACTATTTGGTCCCTTTTTTTTTTCTTTTTTCTTTTTATTTTTTTACATTGTTTCAAACGATATGTAAACAATATATCATAATGAAATAATGATTTTTTTTATATCTAAATTATAGAGAAATAGTACTATTTACCACTAAATTATATTCACAGTTACTTTTCATTTCTTAATTATTTTTGAAGTGATATTTTCTGTTCTTAAATTTTATGAAAATAGATTAAAATGTCACTTTACAGGTAATTAAGGATAGAAGTTGATAATGATATAATTAAATGATGAAAAGTTTTATTTTCTTATAGGGACGAATTTTTTTTTTTCATATTATAATTTTGATATTACTTAATAAATCTATACTATTAATAAAAACAATATCCTCGGTTTTAACTTCCCGCCCAAAACACTCCTATACTATTATGGTTTGCGTAATATTGTAAAATATGGTAATACAATTCCTATTCGTAATACAATTGTAAATTAAAATAAAATTCCTAATAATATATATATATATATATATATATATATATATATATATATATATATATATATATATATTCTTCCCTACATTCCTATTCGTAATACAATTCTAGATTAAAATTACTAATCATAATAGTTCAGTATTTACATTCCTATTCGTAATACAATTCTAGATTAAAATTACTAATCATAATAGTTCAGTATTTATATATTTCTCTGCAATGCAATCTATACTATTAATAGAAACAATATCATCAGTTTTAACTTCTCGCCCAAAACATTCCTATACTATTATGGTTTGCGTAATATTGTAAAATATGTTAATACAATTCCTAATCGTAATACAATTGTGAATTAAAATAAAATTCCTAATAAAACATATATATTCTTTCCTACATTCCTATTCGTAATACAATTCTAGACTAAAATTACTAATCGTAATAATTCAATATATATATATTTGTTTGCAATGCAATCTATCTATACTATTAATAAAAACAATATCCTCAGTTTTAACTTCCCGCCCAAAACACTCCTATACTATTACGGTTTGCGTAATATTGTAAAATACGGTAATACAATTCCTATCCGTAATACAATTGTAAATTCCGTAATACAATTGTAAATTAAAATAGAACTCCTAATAAATTCCGTAATACAATTGTAAATTAAAATAGAACTCCTAATAAATTCCGTAATACAATTGTAAATTAAAATAGAACTCCTAATAAAATATATATTCTTCCTGTAAATTAAAATAGAACTCCTAATAAAATATATATTCTTCCTTACATTTCTATTCGTAATATAATTCTAGATTAAAATTACTAATCGTAATAATTCAGCATAAATATTTCTCTTCAATGCAATCTATACTTCTATACTATTAATATTAATAAAAACAATATCCTCAGTTTTAACTTCCCGCCCAAAACACTCCTTTACTATTATGGTTTGCGTTATATTGTAAAATACGGTAATACAATTCCTATTCGTAATACAATTGTAATTTAAAATAAAATTCCTAATAAAATATATATATTCTTCCCTACGTTCCTATTCGTAATACAATTCTAGATTAAAATTACTAATCGTAATAATTTAGTATATATATTTCTCTGCGATGCAATCTATACTATTAATAAAAACAATATTCTCAGTTTTAACTTCACGCCCAAAACACTCATATACTATTATGGTTTGCGTAATATTGTAAACAAAATTTTACATAATTCAACACGTAAGGCCAACCAATTTGCTTAACGACATTCGTGCGTGTAGGTGTCGGCGCACATGAGTCAAGCCTTTTTAAGTTCATTTTGGGATTTGATTTGCACCCCACTACGCGTGAGAGAGAGCGTCTATGCTATACAATTCAATAAGCCTTAGAAAAACTCTTGTATAAGTAGTGGTGCAAACCACTTATCAAATCAATGTGGGACAAAAGCTACTTGAAAGGTTTTTCTCTCCATTTTTCTAACTCAAATGGGTCAACTTTGAGAACCAATTTCTCATTCACCCATTATCAGTTTTGAGCGTACAATATATCAATCTTTTCGTCTAACTACAAAGAACAAGAATCTACTTTGACCCGACCCAAATCGAAAATGGACCCCACATATATTTGTACCACAATATTGCCACTAAAATGCCATTTTATGCTAATTTTTTCCAACAGTTATTTGTCCAGAGAATATCAACGTGTTGGAGGAAGAAGATGATATATAGTGAAGGGCAATATCATCTTCAATATATATCATCTTCTTCCTCCAACACAACGCTCTACGGTCAACCAACAATCACTCAACTGATTATCCCATTATTCCCAAGTAAATTTTTCTCTAATATAGTTATACTTACTGAATATCAAAATATAAGTGTACCTCAAGATCTTGCAATAACTAACCGAAAAGTAATTAAATTAATGATATATAATGCAATGCAAATTATCTACATATTGCATTTATACACTTATTTTAGAACACTGAATTTTTGTGATATTTGTTGCATGCAAGGAAGACTCATACTATAGTTTATTTGTCGATTTTTATATGTTATAAATCATAATATCATAAGAAACGGATACTTTGATGAAGTATGAAGCATGAGTAGTATGTCAATCAATGGTTATGGACATCGCATTTCAACAGTTTGGATGGCATCATTTCAAAAAGTCATACACTCCATTTGGTAATCTGGAGTGAAGTTTTGATTAACAGTTTAGATATATGATTCATAAATTTTGATATATTTT
Source organism: Ipomoea triloba (assembly GCF_003576645.1). Taxonomy (NCBI): domain Eukaryota; kingdom Viridiplantae; phylum Streptophyta; class Magnoliopsida; order Solanales; family Convolvulaceae; genus Ipomoea; species Ipomoea triloba. The sequence continues at coordinate 21,140,981 of NC_044916.1, read as the reverse complement.
TGTTTATTGTATGATGCCAATATGATGATTTGAATTTTGAGAGCATAGAAACAAGCTCGAATCATGCTTATATGCTTGAATTGTCTTACCTCAAAGTTACTACACACTATCACACAATGCTTTATGTTGTATGTTAGACTCAAGTTTACTAACTTCTCACAATAGTCAGAGATTTGCTTTATATGTATGAAATATTGACAAAAACAATTAGGCTTTAGATGTGAGTTTTACTTATATATACCTGAGAATTTGAAACATTTTGAAATTTAGTGATTGGTAAAATCAATATATTTTACAGTTTGACTATCAAAACTAATTTTATGGAAAAAATCACAGAATATATACATGTAGATTATAAAATTAAAATTTCAGTGTCAAAATCGTTATGACTCAATGCTTTGATTACATTAAAAGTGATTTTTAAAAATTTCAAACTCAAGATATGACACGCTTGATGAGTCGCACCTCGAAGGTCAGTGATCCGCTTGCCGACTTTAGATGTCGTTGATCAAATTAATCAGTACATGTGCGACATGAATATTGCAAAAGGATGAACATATTTAAGTTGTAACTCTTTGTATAAGGCAGAACCAGACGGTGAAAATCTATTAGAAGTACACACACATAAATTCTTAATAGTTTGAGATTGTATGATTTTCTTAATCATTCATTGACATTAATTAAAGGTCGGTGCACCTGTTATGTTATTGCGGAAGATAGACCATTCTCTTAGTCTTTATAACAGTACGCGACTCATCATCACAAAATTGGAAGATCACATTGTTGAAGCAAGAATAGTAAATGGGACACATGATGGAACCAAAGTTCTTATCCCTCGAATGTCTCTCACTCCTTCTAATACGAGATTTCCCTTCAAGTTCCAGCATAAATAATTCTCATTGATGCTTGCATATGCCATGACTATCAACAAAAGCCAGGGTCGAACACTAACTCACGTTGGGTTATTAATGAAAAAATCAGTTTTTAATCACGGTCAATTGTACATGGCTTTCTCTTGAGTCACCCATCATGATAGCCTGAAAGTGCTAATTAGTTCTAGATGAGGATGGACAAGATTGTGTTGTTACTACCAATGTTGTCTACAAAGAGATTTTCAATAATGTATAAATACAACCGGTGATATTATGTTTTTTTCCAAGATGAAAAAATTGCTATATATCTACACAAAAATATATCTTCCATACATATGAATTAGAATAACAATTGATTCATATAACTGAGTTACTAGAGAACGAGCATATTTACCCAATTTATAAAATTATAAACAATGATATATAAAATCTCTAAACTTCCAACACCGCATGCGTACATCTACACATTAGCTATTAATTAAGCAATTATTTACTGGAATTCAAACAAGGATAACATCAGAAAATATAATCAATTCAAACCATATCTTCAATTGCACTATATAATATTTGATGTTATAATTTATATAATTCTATATCGATCCAAATATTCTTAATATATTACAACAAATCCATTCTGTGCATCGCACGGGTGAAAATACTAGTATTTCTAATACAGCAAACACATATACCCATTGAGACAACTAAACACGATGCCTCAAATATTATAGAACATATAAGCTTACTATTTGCTCAATTTCAACTAATATATATAGAGTAATGGGTTAATACCACAAATGATCATCTGATTATTAGGCTAGTACTCTTTTTAGTCCTCGACTTTCAATTCGACCACAAATGGTTCTTTAACTTTCATTTTTTACCACAAATAGTCTTCTGTTAAATAGGTGTTAAATCTATTGGTAATATCATCAAATTGATTAATATTATTATGATTATTTCTTTTTGAGAATTATATGACACCATAATTAATTTCAAACATTAATAAACATTGAGTTAATAAATATAATAACAAAATAGACGTGACAAATCACATAATTTTCCGTGTTTGGATGTATTCTGGAGAGTCATTTCCATTTTTGGTCCTATTGTTATTGGGGCATTGCCAATTTTAGTCCACTTTATTAATTTTTGCCACATTGCGGCCAGTCTTATTTAGTCATTACCACTTTTAGTCCACCGTTAAATTTTTTGTCAAATGGTCGTCCTAAACAGGGGTATTTTTGGTCTTTTCATGCTTTTGTCATCTCCTTGACCCTTTGCGGTGGTTTTCCTTACACATTTTCATCCAATGAAGAGGTCCAGCGAAAGTCATGTGAGCCATATTACAAAGCCATGGCTTTCGCCGGACCTCTTCATTGGATGAAAATGTGTAAGGAAAACTACTGCAAAGGGTTAAGGAGATGATTAAAGCATGAAAAGACCAAAATACCCCTGTTTTGGACGGGTTGTGGACGGTTATTTGACAAAAATTTTAACGGTGGACTAAAAGTGGCAAGGACTAAATAAGACTGGCCGCAATGTGGCAAAAATTAATGAAGTGGACTAAAATTGGCAATGCCCTAATAACAGTAGGACCAAAAATGGAAAAACTGTCTTTGGGTGTTTGGTTCGTTTTCTGGAAAATGGGTAGAATTGTATAATTATATATATTTTTATTCTATTTAAAATATTAAAATTATTATAATAAAATAAAAATAATATTTTAAATCACAAAATTTATATTTCTAACAAAAAGTAACAAAATTAAACCCCCCCCCCCCGGTTTTCGGCGGAAACCAGATCAGATTTGGTTTCCGTCGGAAACCAGCAGCTCTGGTTTCCGGCGCCGGAAACCATAGCATGTCGACCATGCCTTGATGATTTTCCAGGGGCGGAAAATGACTTCCGCCCATTTTGGGCGGAAAATGACTTCCGCCCATTGTCATTTTCCGCCATTTTGGCCTCATTTTCCCCAATCAACGGAAATCATTTTCCGTTGACTGGGTTTTCCAAGGGTTGCCAAACATGGGAAACCCGGAAAATGATTTCCAGAAATCATTTTTTGGGTTTCCAAACACACCCTTAATCTGTTGGTTAAATTAAAAACAGATAGCTCTAATATTAAAATTTCATTTTATACGCATAATTACGAGAGTAATGTGTATTGTCTTTTTATTTAGGAGTATTTATATTTGTTAATTGTTTCAATTATGTTTGTTGGTGAAAAATTGTAAATATTTTTATTTGGGATAAGGGTCAAATAGACCCTCAAACTATACCCAAATGTGCAATTAGGCCCTTGAACTTTCAAAAGCTCCAATTAGGCCCTCAAACTTGTTATTTTTGAGCAAATAGACCCTTTAACCTAATTGTGACCTATAATTGCAGGTTAACAAAAATTCCGGCCAACTCTAGCGATCTTCCGGCGAAGTTCCGGCCAACAAAACAAACCATCAACCACCGGCGACCAAACTGGTTACCATCTCCACTGAGTCACTGGGGATGGCGACCAGCTGGTCGCCATCTCCGGTAAACTAGAGATGGCGACCAACTGGTCGCCGTCTCCAGTTTACTAGAGATGGCGATCGAACTGGTCGCCATCCCCAGCGGTAAACTGGAGACGGCGACCAACCAGTCGCCATCCCCAGTGATGGCATATCCACTGCCGGACACCACCGGCGACCGTTACGGTCGTCGGTGGTTGATGGTTTGTTTTGTTGGCCGGAACTTCACCGGAGGATCGCCGGAGTTTGCCGGAATTTTTGTTAACCTGCAATTATAGGTCACAATTAAGTTAAAGGGTCTATTTGCTCAAAACTAACAAGTTTGAGGGCCTAATTGGAGCTTTTGGAAGTTCAAGGGCCTAATTGCACATTTGGGTATAGTTTGAGGGTCTATTTGACCATTATCCCTTTTTATTTTATGACAATTATATATATCAATTTGACGACAATACCCCTAGATTTAACACCTATTTAACAGAAATTTTAATGGATGACTATTTGTGGTAAAAATTTAAAGTGAGAGGACCATTTGTGGTCGAATTGAAAGTCAAGAACTAAAAGGAGTACTAGCCCAATAGTCAGAGGACCATTTGTGGTATTAACCCTATAGTAATTTATTAATTAGGAAAATTTTACAAATGTAATATTTCTAAAATGAAAAGTAAGTGGATTATATTAGTAAGCCCAACAGAGCATATGGGAGGATATAAATCATGATAATTCAGTTGAATACAAGAAGCTCCCAGACTCGATCCCGGGTCATTATTTCCAACCTTCATCTCTGTGGCCAATTGAGCTGTCCATGATTAATAAATTATGTAAGTGGTTGAACTTGTAATATTTTTTTTAATACAACATCATTACTTACGAGATTTTAGTATTTTTTCTAATTAATTAATAAATTGTTCCGTGATGAAACTTGGAGTACGTACTATCATTAGCCTAACTATAATTAACCTTTTCTCTTCTTTTTTTCCTTTACTTTTTGTAATTAAAAAGTTTAGTCCATTAATGCGTAGGGTTATGTTATAAATGATGTCCGAAATAAAGAAATTTAACCTGATATTACACGTGAAATGTGCCGCAAAAGTGGGGAATTGAATGGGAAACGGTTTTGTAAATAGAAAACGCTAAACACGTACAATTGTCATTTACAAGTAAACACTTTTTGATGTGATAAAATAACACATTATAATCTCTTGCATAATTGATAAACTATCATATAAGATTACTAAAGTGAGATTTACTCAATGCACACCTCTAAGTAATGGTTTCAAATTTTCATTAAAAATAAATGTCACGTCACAAACATTTCATAACTTCTTAAAATGTAATTGCCACATCATAAATATGCCATTATTACATCATCAAAGAGTAATAGATTGTGAATAATAAATGTATGAATGTGTAGTATGATACTTTAGGGCATCTACATATGTGATTTTAGTTGGGTTTTTTTCGGAGAAAAAACTTATTGCTAAGTTTTTGAATAGACGGAACACTGATTATTGAATGATTTTTTTTCCTGCAAATACATAGTTTTTGCATGAGAAAAAGAAAAAAAAAAAAGTGCATCTTGCGTGTTTGAGCGCATTGCGCACCCACCGAGCTCGTGTTCCCCTCGTGCCAGCTGGGGCGCGTCAGAATGGCCACCAACCGGCGGCCACTCTAACATTTTAGCCATTGATTTCCTTTTTTTTTTTTTTTAAATTGTCAGAATCTATTTTTTATTTTCTTTTTCTCTTCCATTTTTCTCTCTATCCTACTTGGACTCCTAAAATTAAAATGTTGTGCAAAAACTAAACAAATGGAGATTCTCTTATAAATAGAAAAATATGTGTTAATAAAACACGGCAATTTTGCAACAAGGGTAATGACATTTGTATTTGATTTAGTAAATAAGATTTGATTTAAGTTATTCGTAATTTAATGTTTGTAAAATTGTATATTTAGTTTATGAATAATGTTATTTTCTCCTCTAACTTTATTTCTTGATGGGACAATAAAAGTATTTATTTTTATTGGGTGCTCATAAATTAATTGATTTTAAGATTTTAAAAAAGAATTTATTTAATAATTAAATACAAAAAAAAAATCAATCAAATAGTACCACACTACAAAGTACAAAGTAAATATTAAAAGAAGAAATTTAGGAAGGTATGTAGTATTACTCATTTAGTTCCGTATTAATGTATATAAGATTAGTATATTAGAAACTACATTAAAAGTAACTTCCAAATAACCGAATTTAACTATCTAAGATTTAAATTTTCTATTTTCTCCGACTAAAATCACTACATAATCTTCCTTCCATGATGTAGAATTATTTATAAACTTTGAAATGTGTATTCATTTTTATTGAGTAATTCCACAATCTCTTACAAAAATCAATATTTTTTCTTCTGAAAACAAATCAATATTTAATATAGTAATATTTATGAGATAAACCTGATAGATCAAGTGTGATTAACTCTACTTAATTAGAAAATATTGACAAAAATCAAACTCGTGATCTTTAAGTATTAGAATTATACTACAGTGCTCTCTACCTACTTGAACACCCCTTTCGAGACTTTCATGCTCTTTATTAACTTACTAGTATTCGACCCGTGCGATGCACGGGGTATATATATAGACAAATCAATTTATTAGTCTTCGGAAATAAGTACAAAAAATATTGTTAATATAATTAGTACATCTTTTTTATTGTCATAATGGATGTTATTACAATAATTAATTAGTCTCACCAAAAAATAATTAATTAGAACTGAGAAATCATTATTAATAATTGAATACTAATATTTAATATAAATAGTATTAGTACAAAAACTTTGTATATTATTAAAATTGGTATGAATACAATTTTATCCTATTACTATAAGTATTAAAGTTCTTATCATTAATGCTAACTTATAAAAGCTTCAAAATTCAAGATAAATGCTAAGTATTTATTAAAATACAGTTAAACCAATATTTGCAAAAGAAATATACAACTATCAGATGACATTTTATTAAAGAAAATAGGGAATTGCTAAGAAAATCTAAAAATTGAACAAATATTATACACCAAAATGAGATAAATATTTCATTTAATACAAATTTAGATTAGAGATAATTCCAGAAATGGTCCTTCGACTATTGACTTTTACCAAATTTTGTCATCGACTTTTAATTTTACCAAAGTTGATCCCTTAACTATTGATTTTGTACCAATTTTGGTCCTCGACTTTTAATTTTACCAAAGTTGGTCCCTTAACTATTGATTTTGTACCAATTTTGGTCATCGACTTTTAATTTTACCAAAGTTGGTCCCTTAACTATTGATTTTGTACCAATTTTGGTCCTTCTGTTAAATCAATGTTAAATAGGTGTTAAAATTGATGGCAAAAATGTCAAATCAAATATTTTAACATTTCTTCTTCACCTTGTTTCCCCTCCTAGTGGTGCCATTTTCTACTATTTTTGCTATCAAATAATAATAAAAAAAACACCTAATACAACAATAAAATATACAATAACACTCCACATCTAGTTAGAGAATTTACGAAAAAAAAATATTACAGAGAGTATATATTACATTGCAGTAAAGAAAAACAAAAACAAAAAAAAATACAGAAAAAAAATTTAATTACTTGAAACAATTTAACATAAAATGTAAAAAATAAATATATTAACTCACATTGTTCCCTATATAATCTTGCGATGGAGGAGGGGAAACAAAATGAAGAAGAAAGGTTAAAATATTTGATTTGACATTTTTACCGTCAATTTTAACACCTATTTAACATTAATTTAACAGAATGACCAAAATTGGTACAAAATCAATAGTTAAGGGACCAACTTTGGTAAAATTAAAAGTCGATGACCAAAATTGGTACAAAATCAATAGTTAAGGGATCAACTTTGATAAAATTAAAAATCGAGGACAAAAATTGGTAAAAATCAATAGTCGAAGGACCATTTCTAAAATTAACTCTTTAGATTATAAGTACCATTCTTATCAGTAGGCAACATTTTACATACAAACATCTTAACGACTCCGACCAATGATTGTCTCTGGAGATGCAATTCATTAAAACCATCATCTTCACCACAAACATTGAAACGATCTTCATCCACAATATTTTCTACACAAAATTAATTTAAAAAATTAGAACTCCCAAATTAAAATAAATAATAGGCAGTAATAAATGAAATTTATTATAAATATTGATTAAAATTATATTACAATGCTCTCTACCTATTTGAACACCTCTTTCGAGACTTTCATGCTCTTTATTAACTTATGGTGTGGTTGATTAATTCACAATTACCTAATGAAACTGCAAAATTTTTCTTTGTTAAATCTTTTATATAATGGCATGTCAATATTAGGTAGTGATTTTTGTGAGAGAATAACATTATTCAAAATCATTAGTTATTTATAAAGCAGGTTGACCCACTACAAAGTAATTAAGAATTTATATAATAATCAAATAAAAAAATTATGATAATTTTTGTAGAGAACATTACTCCTAATATGATAAGAAAAATGTTTTTAAAATGGAATAATAGTTTATTTATCCATAAATAGTAAAAACTAAATTAGTAACAACAATTCATCATGATAAATAAAAATAAGATATTATAAAATTGTGTGAATATATAGTAATTCCATGCATTAAACTTATTCAAACTCTAGAACATATTAACGAGTTTCGAATTAAAAGAATCATTTCAACTTTTGGTTCCATGACTATTATGTCACATCTACATTTGGTCCTCAAGTACTATTTTTGTTATATTTGGTACAAGAGTTTTATTTTTTGTCACATTTAATTTTTTCAACCAAATTTTTAGTAGAAAACAATCAAAATGTATCACATTTTTAATTAGTTTAAAATGTATCACATTTTTAGTTAAAAATTATATATTTATACCCAAAAGTATTGAGATGTTAAATTAATATGCAATCATTATTGTGTGGACTATGGTCTACATAGCTGTGTATACCATATTATCAAATAATGTACTTTTAGTATATTAAAAATGTACATTGTATTAAGATAAAGAGTCATTGTCATTTTTGGTCCTATTGTTAATGGGGCATTGCCAATTTTAGTCCACTTCATTAATTTTTGTCACATTGCAACCAGTCTTATTTAGTCATTGCCACTTTTAGTCCACCATTAAAATTCCCGTCAAATGACCGTCAAAAATAGGGGTATTTTCGTCTTTTAATGCTTTGGTCATCTCCTTTACCCTTTGTAGTGGTTTTCTTTACACATTTTCATCCAATGGAGATCTAAATCTTTCTATGCGGCGTCTCCTATTTTGGACGACTGCAAAGGGTAAAGGAGAAAGGGATGACTACAAATGTGTAAGGAAAACCACTACAAATGGTAAAGGAGATGACCAAAGCATGAAAAGATGAAAATACCCCTGTTTTGGATAGCTATTTGACGAGAATTTTAATGGTGGACTAAAAGTGGTAAAGATTAAATAAGACTGGCCACAATGTGGCAAAAATTAATAAAGTGGACTAAAATTGACAATGCCCCAATAACAGTAGGACCAAAAATGACAATGACTCTAAGATAAAGTACATTATTTGAGTACTGAAAGTACATTATTTTGAATAATGTACGTTCAATACACGAATAATGTACTTTTAGTATATATTTAAAATGTAATTTTCATTTTTTTGTTATGGTCAACACAGCATTGTGATTTCCATGTCCACACAATAATTTGCCATTGACATGATTTGAGTTGAAAATATAGTGGATTGTAATCATTTTCTATCAAAAATTTAGTTATAAACCCTAAATGTGTCCCAAAAATAAAAAATTATGTATCAAATGGTAAAAATAATACTTGAAAATCAATTGCAAAAATAACTTAATAGTAATATGATCATGAAAATAATTCGAAAACAAAATTATTCAAATCATAACATCACTATTCCTTAAAAGTACCACTACCAAAAAAATCATATAAAAGATAGATGAGGGGCCCCGGTGAAATTAGAATATACTTTTCAGTTTTCATCATGTTGGTGCGGTATCTGATTTCAATGGCCCTAGAAGCACGTGACAGTGTGACACCAACCTAGGCTCAATCACTAACGTAACCAACATATGATTATAAAACAACACACCAACATATAGATAGACCAACGATTATGCATCTAAAAGGAAAATGATTGAACATATCTCCAAACTAAAAATATTTATTAATTTAATATATTATTAAATTAGTTGTTAAAAAAAAAAAAAAAACAAGAGGGAGATAGTGAGATTCCTAGAAAACACCACACTAGCTCATTGCACAACAATATCAGCCTTGGTTCTTAAGGCGAGGTATCTTTGTGATTTTTGTAGTAAAGTGTCAAATTAGACAAAACGAATGCTATTTTTTCTATTTTTGGTTGAAAAGAAAAATTCACTTCTATTACTCGAAAGGACACAATGAAAAAAGTAAATCACACTTTGAGCTCTTGATGAGTTTCCTAGATTGAAAATTAGATTTTTTAAATTGGCGGAAGTATGAACCGGAGAAGGATCTCTTATGCGCAGAGTTAATGACAAAGACTTATTAGGAGGCTACTTGGGTGACTCGTGCGCGCTTTACTTCCTCTGATCCAGGGTCTTAAGATTAATCTAGTGTAAGTTGTGAAACCTAATGTATAAAAAAAAAACTATAAACCACTCTAGAAACTCGTAATCTTCAGGTACGAGAATCATGCTTCCATCACTCGGCCAATCAGTTCATGCATGCTATTTTTCCTCTTAAGTTTACCTTTTAAGTTCACCACTTGACATGGTAATAAAATTCTTTATTTTCATTGAGTGTTCATGAATTGAGTGGCCCCTTCATGAGTTAAAAAAAAATCTACCTAATAATCGAAAACATAAAAGTAAATTCAGATAGTGTCACATTAGAAAGTGATCGAATAATGTAATAAATACAATCAATTCTTTATACATTATATGAAAAGTAAAATTATTTTGTTTAAAAAATGAAATAAACCTCTGAAAACGGTCAAATAATATAATTGAGTTTCCTAATTTAAAATTATTTTGTTAAAAAATGAAATAAACCTCTGAAAAATACATTATATGAAATAAACTATTTTGCCCATTGTCTCACCTATCTAGACTAGTATATTTTTCATTTGTTTCTAGCTAGCCTGAGGACACAACATTCTTTTCATTTCTAGTCCCCTCCAAAATTGGTCAAAAATAGTGAAATAAATAATAATTAATAACAACTTGTGCAATTTTCATCGATTTTTATTCTAAAGAGTTACATTAATTACAATCTCTATAAACTATATTTACTAACTGTTCCAAGGACCTTGTAGTCCAGTGGCATCAAATCCTTCCCTTTATACGCAATGCTGACTCTTGTGTTTCAATAGGTTGAGAAAGTAGTTATGAACAGATACTTGCATTCTAATAGAGTTAGTAGTATTCAAAAAAAACACTGTTCATAAATCGATAAAAAATGACAAAATAAATTAAAAAAAAAAAACTCACATGAAATCATGTAAGATTTAATATCTAAATTTTGATGTAAATAATGAACGTTGATATTATAAGTGCCAAACTGGTACATTGGATTCCAATTTTCCATGTTAATCACACTAACAGTCCGATGGAATTAGATTTGTATTGTCCTTAACTTTACACAATTTTAAACTTTTTTTTTGAAAAAAAAAAAAGTTTAAAAAGTTTACGCAATTTTAAACTAAATCTGTTTGGTTGACGCATGTGCTTTTCTGAGTGTTTTTATTTTTTTTATTTATTATTATTTTTTTATGGATCAATGAAGGACCAAAAACAAACACACCTTGAATAATCTTGATCATTGGATCAAATACCATGGGTAGGGCATATGAGAGAGAATTGTGTGTGTGTATATATATATGCATGCTGAATGCTCAATAATATATAAGGGAGAATTATCTCTGGCTCAATCAATAATACAAATATACAATTATTTCTGGCTTTATTTATTGTTTAAAATTGTTGGTTTTATTAGGAATGATTAAATGTAAAACCTAAAAAATACATATAGATAAATTATATAAAGCATGTATGAACAGATAGTCAGATACTACACTGTAACAGAGTCAATAGTACTAAAAAAATATAAAACAAATAGATAGGGGAAAATCTTTACCTAGAAATCACAAGTTGAAATTTACATGTTTATTTATTTATTTATTATTTGTTTGCAGTGTCAATCCAAATCTATTATTTTGTTGGGGGTGTCATACATGTACATACAAAGAGTTCGGATGAGAACGACAATTTTCTGCATATTCAATCACCAAGAGTTTACAATTGAAGTAAGAATTATAGTAATGATAAATTACTAAATATAATTATGGTAATATTTAATTAAAATCTAAATGAATTCAAACTTACCATTGAAGAATGTAAGAAAAAATATTGTGTATGCATGTGCATGGTAATTATAATGTGAAAAGATAACGGTAGGGATATTTCTGTCCAAAAAATTATGTAGTACTTGCATTGTATGGGATTCATGACTCTTTATGGAAATTGTGTAATAATATAGGCCCTGGGTATGACCCTAATTGGTGGGATAATGACTTTGGTGTCCTTAATTTTAAGATAATCACCATTTAAAGTTCTCATTTAATTGTAACGGATGTCATAGTTATCCTCTAATAGATAACTTAACTAGGCTAATTATGTGACTTAGATAGTCTAATATGTTTTTGGTCATTATTGGCATCAGACCTATACTATAAAAACGATGACTATATAAATAATGACTAATTATCTTACACAAATGTATAGAGAACGATAACCACATTACAAGTAAATATTTATATGCTACACAACTTTTAGTAAAATTTAAACTCATAACTAGTAGTATAGTCTCAAATTATAACTTGTTTTTCATATGACTAGCACTCACTTAATCATTTTTATAATTATTTGTATCATTGAGATTCTACACGTACTTATTAATTAGTAGGCTTGATATGTACTATCAGCTAGCTGTATAATGTTTGTGTTCCGTGTTTGATCGAGAAAAAATTGATAAGGGATTAGAGCATCACCATCAATGGTGATTGTAGAGAATAATGCCAGATTAATGCCAACTTGGCAGGAGAGAAAGGAAGAGAGAGAATGGAAGGAGAGCTTCTGCAAGTTAGGAGTGAGTAACACAGTAAATAGCTCCCAAAACTGACGCAAGCTTCTTCTTGTTGGCGCCCACACGCGCCCAGTTGGCGCGTCAGGCACGCCTGACAGACAGACTTTTTAATTGTTTTTTTTCCTCCCCTCCCATTTTCTATTTCATACTCACACTTACAAAAACTTCTCAAAAACCGTGAATAAACTCCATTGATAAGGATTCTCTTAGACATTTCAAGTAAGATAATAAAGTTGATTATGTGTCATGCCATATAACTTGATACTTCATTTTTTTTTAAATGAATGGTCAAATTTTAACTTTTTTTTTTTCAGTTAATTATTTTAAATTAATTTACTAATAACATATACTCCGTAACAATAGACATATAATGACTGCAAATTTTTTTAAAATAAAAATTTATATGTAAGACTTATTTAATAATAATAATAATAATAATAATAATAATAATAATAATAATAAAAAGCTCATCAAATCATGCACCTTGGAAGAGGGGCATGGGTCTAGGAACAGCCCACCAAAAATATTAAAACAAAAGAAAATATAATCCTGTGAAGAGGAAAAAATCAGTCTCTTCATATACTAATACATAAAACATAATATCTTAGCTTTCAAAAAAAAAAAAAGAACATAATTATTTTCAATCAAAATTATATCCCTAATTTATGTCCATATTTTTAGTGTTAACTATTTTGTACATTGTATTACTAACTATGGCACGAATCAGTTTAGGGTACCACTTAATCCTTACATTAGCATTAATCTCATCATCACCATCATCATTATCATTATCATCATCATTATTATTATTGTTGTTGTTTTACAAATGGATAGTCATAAATGGATTTGAATTACTTTTATAGATTTATTGGCTGGCATTTGAAGTGGGCTAGGATATATATTACTTGATTGTAGGTATTAACATTATAACAACAAAAAAAAATTGAATTTTTTTTAACATAGCCATGACTATCTAAGATTGTCATGGGTGTAATATTCGTCAATATTTTTAGTTTTTTTTTTTTAAAATAATTCTTTTAGTATGTCTAATTTATCATGTCATGTCATTGCCACATATAAATATATACATATGGAATCCTAATTAGTGTCACATTAGCAATAATTTGCTGATCAGGTAAAAATATGACTCAACTGAATTTTTTATTTTACTAATTTAAGGGATTAATTTAATAGAAATTTTTAAGTTCGGCAACCTTAAATTGTTCATTCTAGGTTTTCAAAAAAAAAAAAAAATTGTTCATTCTACTTTGGGGTTAATTTGACACTTTTTTCATTTGGTTAATGATGATTTGATGTTGATGAGGAGGATTGGTAGTAATCCATTGTTGTTGACTTAACATTCTACATAGTTTCTTACATGTATTTTTCCACCATTAATGCTTGCTTGGCCTATTTAAGTTTTATAATAATAATAATTAGTTTTTTTAATGCATGATGCAGAAAAGTAAATGCTTAATATTAATATTTAACGTTAAAATCATAGTTATATTAAAATATTTTTGTAAAAATAATAGTATGTAAATATTTTTTAAAAATTATTAACTTTATATATGTAGAATTCATATTATATTAAAAAGTATAGTTAATAATTTAGGTAAGTTATATATAATATGATTAATAATTATTAAAATAAAAATTTTATATATAGTAATTGATAAAATATAATTATCGTAGCATTTAATATATACTAACGAGAGTTAATTAATAGTATAAGGATAATTTTATCACATAAAAGTAATAATTAATATAATATTGGTAATAAAATGTACAATTCAATAAGCATAGAAATGCGAACATATGATGAGTAGTAATATTTTTTTTGAAGGAATTATGACTTATGAGTACTAACATAAATCTCTTATAAATTATTTATTTAGATAATCATCGTCGTCATCATTATTGAAGAAAATAGTGAAGTTCAGCAATAATAGTCCAACAATAATGGCGTACAGATGACAAAGCTAAGGGATATTTCTCTTCATCTAGACTCTTGAGCGTTAGACGAAAAGTTTTCATATGGACGAATATGTGAAAATTCACCCAAACCTCTGTGTCATCTTCTTCATCCATATAAGATGGATAAAGAAAGACATGCTATCTTCATCCATCCACTATTCATTAATTTGATTTATTTCATTTTTTGTTATCAGATTTTAAAATATTATATTTTTAATCTTAAATATATAAATATTGTGGCAATTTTCACCGTATCACATTCAAAGGAATTTTAAATTAAAAATAAAATATTTTAAAAGGTTGGATAAAACAAATCAAAATTGGGGACCAGCTTATCGCATCTAAAAACATTTTGAACTAAAAAAATGTTTTAGAGTTGGGTAGAACAAATTCAAGTTGGGACAAAAACATGAAAATAACATTATAATCAAAAGATGAAAGTACATTAAATTTGATTCAATAATAGTTTGGAGTAATCAGGGAAGCGGAATATTAATACAATTGCAAAGAGGCAGAGTCAAATTTGCGAACATGACTTCAGTGGAATTTAAAAAAAAAAAAACTTTCATTGAAATAATGGTATAACAAATTAAAGCGCCCAACTAACATAGTATATATATTATTCGATTTACAAGAAAATTCAAGGTCATTACTTACTAGAGTCAAACGAGAGAGAGAGAGAGAGAGAGAGAGAGAGAGAGAGAGAGAGAGAGGTGAATAGACTTATAAGGTTTCGGAAATTTTAACGTTTTGTCAAGATTATCCGAAAAGTCACTTCTTCACAAATCAACAATTAATTTGTTGAGTATGCACAATAGAAATAAGTTTAACCCTTTTTAAGTGGTTTTTGCACGTATTGTTTGTTCTTTGAAAGTTTAGTAATTTTGAGTGTGTTAGAGTATGAATAAATACAGTAAAGTAGAGGGAGATTTTTATAGTGGTTCGACCAACTTAGATTACTCTATTCTTCTCCTTAAAACTCCTATGGATGTTTGCACTATTCTTTTAGTACAAAGAGAACGTTCAAGCCTTGAACACTAAGCCGACTTTGAACTTCTCAGGTTTTTCAACTCAACTTCGAGTTTACTCCGCTTCTTTCTACTTCTATCAAGTAGAGATACAAGAGTTTGAAGAAAGAAATTCTTTAATATCCAACTGAGAGAACTTTATTTCTTAAATCTGAATCTTGAACTCTTGTTGATCAGCACAAGTCTCTTAAATTTGGATTTAGCTCTTAAGTTTTTGTCACTCTCACTGGTCACGCTTGAATATCGCTAAGAATGCTTTGAATGCTTATTAATTTCTCTTGAATGAATCAACACCTTCTTAAGTCTTGAATGAAGGTATTTATAGGAGTTTTGAAAAGGATTAATTGGAGGGAAACTCATTTCAAACATTTATTACTCAGCAAGTAGTGACCAGCGGATTTTTCAAAAAGTAACTTTATGCGTCAGACTTTTCAGCTGTTAGACCACTTAATTTGCATTGAACATATCGTTTTGTTTTGCACAAATGTCTAGACTTTTTGAGGAAAATATACCTTGGGATGTGTACCTAGAAGTCTCTTTGCTTTGGATACATTTTACCATAAAAGCACTAGTGTTTTAAGGTTTCAAACTGTTGGATCAGAGAATGTCTTGAGCAGTTCTTTTCTAGTGGTTAACTTTCACCATTAGAGTTAATGTTTCGAACCTTAACACTTTGATACCTTTTTGGTTACGAATGATTGTCGCTACTATTCGTTCATTCTTACATCTCCTTTTACTTAAAAATAGGCCCTTCCACCATTCGGCGTTTGCAACCTTTCGGTCTTGAGATCTTCTGCTCTTCGTCTCGTCGACTTGAACTCTCTTGAACTTACATTCTTCGAAGTCTTCTCTTGGTTGTCCGAAACATAACCATTCGGTTCAATATTCAGACTATTTCAAATTTGGGAATAGAGTTCCTATGTCTAATAGGTAAAACAAATTGGGGACTAAAACTCCTAACTTTTGGTATTATCAAAATATAAATTACAAATGTTCCTAACATGGACGAGTTAAGGCTCTGTTTGGAACACCTAGCTGAAAAGCTGGTTGAAAGCTGAAAGTTGAAAAGCTAGTAACTAATAAGTTAACTAATTGTCTAATTGAAATTAAAGTGTTTGATAAGTGTAAAATAACATAATAGGGTAAACTAAGATATTAGGATTTTGATTAAAGAATGGTAGATGATGTCATTTTTGTAAATTAATAAACAAAAACAAAAAAAAAGTTAAAATGTCATGAACTTATTTTGAAACGCTAATTGAAATAGTGTTTCAAAATAAGCTATTGGCTATGTTGGCAAACCTAGCTGAAAGTTGAAAAGTTATAAGTTAGAAGCTGAAAACTGAGATGTTAAGCTAGTTGATTTTCTTAAAATGGTTTGGTAAAATTAGCTTTTTAATAAGCTAATAAATGTAAAAAGACTAAAAATGACATATTTATAAATTTAAATAGGCTTGTTTACATATTTAGATTTAACATTTTGAAATGAAACTATTAGCATAATCATGATTTAACATCTCATAATGAAGTAGTAATATTGTTGCGAATCTGCTTCATTTCAGTAGATGTCTCACTTTAAAAAGTTGTTGGGTGGTGAAGAGTTGCGGAAGAGCGAGGATGAATAAAAAATATAGAAGAAAAAAAAAAGGCAAAAAGAGTTTTAATTGTGATGGGTAAAAAATGTCATTTATTTAAAATCTTAAGAATAAAGATGAAAAAAAAATTATGAATCTACTAGCTTATTTTTGAAACGCTTCAAAATAAACTCTTATTCTAATCTACTAGTTTATTTTGAAAATATTATCAAACAGTTTATAACTTATTAGTAGTTTAAAATAAATTATAAACTTCTAAATAAGTTATGCTAGCCATTATTTTTGCCAAAATTGGCTTATATTGCATGGAAGTATTAAAGTTAGGGGAAAAATTAAATTAGCTTAGGCTCCACATGTGCATATTATAAGAAGGCCCAAAGGTGGTTTCTCCAACTCTTTGTTTAGACTTCCCCTCTCCTTCTCCAATCTCCAATCTCCCTCTGCGTATAGTATCGATGATGTAGCCACCAAGATGGGGAGGAGAAAAGATCACAGAGCCACCAAATCCCAAACCCTTCCTTCATCTCCGACCCACTCCTCCACCTCCTCCTCCGACTTCGAGTTCACCGTCGCCCTCTCCCCTCGCGGCGGGTCCACCAACTCTTCTTCTTATTCTTCTTCCTGCCCCGCCGACGAGCTCTTCTACAAAGGCCAGCTCCTCCCCCTCCACCTCTCCCCTCGCCTCTCCATGGTCCGCACGCTCCTACTCGCTTCCTCCTCCACTTCCTCCTCCTCCGACACCACCACCACCGCCTCCCGCGATTCCACGGGTAGTAGCTCTAATGATTCCCGCTCCTCCTTCTCCGCCGCCGACCTCCTCCTCCTCCCCCCTGATTGCGACTCCTCCCGCCCCTCCTCCGCCGCCGAAGAAACGGATTTCTCCGCCTCCGCCGCCAAGAAAACCTCCAAGTACCACCTCAACTTCTCCCTCTCTAGATTCTCTTCCGTTTTCCGGAAGACCCGCCTCGCGGATCCTCCCCCCCCCCCCCCCCCCCCCCNCCCCGCCGGATCCGCACCCGCCCCCTCCCCTGTAAAACGCTTGAGCAAAACCGCCCGAGAAGTCATCGGCAAGTACCTCAAGAAAGTCAAGCCCTTATACGAAAAGCTCTCCCAAAACCAAAAGCCCCAACAGAAAACCAAATCGCCCCCCGAAGCCGTTCCGATTTCCCCGAAAGAAACGGCGGTTATCTCCCACTCGTTCTCGGGGAATTTAAGGTACCCGAGGAGGAAGAGCTGCGTGTCGAGCTGCCCGTCGTCGATGCGGTCGTCCCCCAGCCACTCCGGCGTGCTTTGCCGGGCCGGATTCACCCCGCCGGCGCCGCCGGCGACTAAGTCGGCGTACCCGTCGGACATGTCGTCAATGGAGGAGCTTCAGAACGCAATACAAGGCGCCATCGCTCATTGCAAGAACTCCATGCTTCAGCCTTCCACAACCACCGCTACTAGCAGCCACAAGAATATCGTGGTCAGTAATGAGATTTGACAAGACTTCAGGGGTGTTAGTAGTAAATAAAATTTATTCAAATTAATCTAAGTTTTTTTTTTTTTTTTTTGGGGTGCAATCAAATCGAATCGAACACAAACACTCCAGAGTTACTCAAACTCAGATCAAAATCGAGTTTTTTCTATAAGTAAATCGATTCATTTACACCCGTATGGAATTGTGTTGTTTAATTAATTAGGTGTTGGATCTGCAGTAAAAAATTACTATGTAGCGCTTACTGTTGACTGATCTCAGATGATATTAACTTGTTTTTGGATTAATGATTTTTTTTTTTCTTTTTAATGAATGAATGGATCTTGATCTCTGAATCTCTGATGTTTATTTTTCACGTTGCATGTGAGGTTATTATGGATCACTCATTTGGAATTGAACTTTTCTATTTTGTTTTATTGCATTGGTAATTGGACTGTCTTGGAATCTAAAACCAATCCTATTTGGCTTCTCACATTTTTACTGTCAATTACCTGTATCATATAATGACTTATACTTACATTAACTCTCAAATCTTAGTTAAATTTTATTTTCTGATATGATGAATATCAATCAGCTACTTTTTTCATGTAGATAAAATAAAATAAAAAAATTTAATAGTGAATAATATTACTCTTAATAATTTACTACAAAAACAATTTTTATAATATTTTACGGTATCATATCTCATATTTTAATAAAATTATATTTGCTCTATTACATTCCTTTAACATATTAATATAAGAAAATAAATAATAAATATGACAGATAAAATACTTGATAAAATATATTAACACCATCTATAAGATATTTACAAGCTACAATATATCATACTTACCACCCTTGATATTTAAACTCTGTTGTTGAAAAGCTAGTAGCTAATAAACTAACTAATTGAAATTAAAGTGTAAGAAGACATAAAAGAATAAATTAAGATATTAAGATTTTGATTTTAAAAAAAAAGATAGATTGTGTAATTTTTATAAATTAATAAAGATACAAAATATTAAAAGCTAAGAGCTTATTTTGAAATATTACGTTCAAAATAAACTATTATTTTAAACTTTTAATATTTTACCAAGCAGAATTTAGAAATTAGTTATAAGCTCTAATTAATATATTGCTAATATAGGAATTAAGTATAGGTATTTTGAGTCTGAATTGATTGATTGCACGCACTGTTTGTTATTACCAAATACCCAACATTTACCTAATATTCTTTTCTGCCTAATTGATGTTATTCATTGTTGACAGGACAATTTGGATTTTGTAATTTACTCAACTAAAATTATCTTGTACAGTGTACACTATCAATCAATCTGATTTACCATATGAATTAAAACAGAAACATACCATAATTGCGACATATGCGTGCAAGATTGGGGGATCAAAATTTTCCAAAGTTGAATGAATTTAAGAACCGACAATGACGGCTGCCTTACATGTGTACTCACTACTCACACCATATTGATAGACATAAAAAATGGAGGTCACATTGTGTACTCATACAATGACTTAAAACATGCTTTAGGGTTGTTATGCCTGGTCCACCTTGGACCTGGGTCTACATTCACATACACTATACTCTACATTCACAATTTGTAAATTCCACCTTCACACATTACAGAATTATATGTTTAGTAACTATATTACCACTGTTATGCATTCACACATTCAAAACTCTATATTCACAGGTCCTATACTCCATATTCACAACTTAAGAACTCCACATTCACACATTACAGGCATACAAGTTGCTAGAACTTCTTAACTCTATTACAGATTCACACATGCATAATTCTACATTCACGATTTCTATACTCCATATTCACAATTTGAAACCTCCACATTCACACATTCCTAGGCAACTCTACATTCACACAATCATAAATCTACATTCACGATTTCTATACTTTACATTCACACTTTGAAACCTCTACATTCACACATTTTTGGACAACTCTATATTCAGCAATATGTTTACTAAAAAAAAAAGAAGAAGAAGAAGAAGAAGACAAAAAACGACGTAGTTTTGGACCCAAGTCCACCTTGCAAGGTGGACCTGGGTCCACAGCATAATTTGCCCTTTTTTTAGCAGCATGATATTGGTTCATGTGGTCTAGAATATAGTTCGACTTTGAGTCTCAAAGTTAGACCTTCTCATAAACTTGAGGTCAGGCGTGTGCGTAATTCGAATTATTCGAAGTAACACCCAAAATTCAAATCGAATTTTAAATTTTGGATGAATCCGAATAGTTATCGGTTAAGATATTTTAAATTTTGACATATCCAAATATAAATTCGATTTGAATATCAAGTGTTAAAATTTTATCCATACTCGACCCGAATTCAGAACTAACCAAAATTTTATTATAAATATATAATATAAATTATATATTTAGTTTTAAATATATTTCATAATTAATAATATATTAATTTTCAAAAGTCTCTTAGTTATTATTACTCCGTAGTACTCTATCTTTTTTTTTTTGAGAGAATACTCTATCTTATTTTTAGTTTGATAGTATATGAAAAATATAAATACAAAAATAATAAAATCATTAAAAGTTTGTAAAATTGTTAAAGATAAAATTTTGAATATATCCAAACTAATTCGGAATAAACTCAAAATAATTTCACCTGAACTGAATATATCCAAATTAAATTTGATTTAGATATTCAAAATAAAATTCGAGTATCATCCAAATCGAACTTACACACACCTTTACTTGAGGCCGATTTTATAGAATTTAAAATATAGTATATCGTTAATTTCGAAGCTAGACTTTTTCTTAAATTTAAAGACGAGTTTATAGAATCAGGATATAGTGAGTGAAATTTAACATGTAATTTCCAAAATTTGTTGGGAGTGAGAGAACTTTTTTGTGGGTTGATTTAGAAAATGGTGTGAAAGATGATTTGTTGCGAGTGCCCGAGAATCTTCCATGTGCCGCTTCTATTGGGGATTTAATTGTACTCTCACCCTTTGCTGGCTCACATTTATTATAGGAAGCAACCTTGAATTTTCTATGGATTTTAAATTATTATTTGGTCTTCTCTTACCCAATTTTCTTTGGATTTTAAATTATCATTATCAACGTAATAATGATATGTATGTACATTATCAATTGATATACTATGGACTAGGTTTCATATTGTATTGTGAATTTTGATACAAAAATTCTGTATCTTCATTAATTTATTTTGTATTTACTGTTAACCATTTCTGTACATATAAACAAATAACTTAAGATACAAAATTTATCACTATAAATACAGGATTTGAAAGTTATTTTTGGACCAGCGTTAACAATGCAAGGTAGACCCTGATCCATAGTATAATTTACCGGTACTACTGATTCTATTACATTTTAGTATCTGTTCATCTATTCTATACTTTCTCAACATGTTGAAGCACAAAGAGTCAATATCGCTTCCATTGAGACTTGATCTCATGACCTTTCATTTGGGAGATTCACTTAAAATTTATTTCACTTCGCATAATTGCATTCTTTGAATGATAGCATTATTTTTTTTATATGGTGTTTTTTTTTTTTTTTTTTTTTTTTTTT
>NC_044916.1:21087894-21118648 GCF_003576645.1 Ipomoea triloba | reverse complement strand
TTTTTTTTTTTTTTTTTTTTTTGCTTTTAGTGTTTGGTTGTTAAAAAATGTTTTACTTGTAATCGTTCGGTTTAAAATGTCTAAAATATGATCACTTTATGAAAATTTTATCAAACTTTATTTATTGCATGTGAGGACATTTTGGACATTTTAAATTAAAAGTGGAATGAAGTGTTGAGCACCAAAAATAGAGAGTTAATTCTAGATTTATTTATTGAATATAATTATATTTTTAAATTTGGAAGACGATGGGAGGGGGGGAGACTTAATTAAGTCCTAAACTAGTGGCACCATAAAGGAACTGTTCTAAATCTAGACATCCTGAGTGGTCCTCCATCAGCCCTTGCAAAACACCCATGTCTTTCCAACTTCTTCTTGTTAATTACGTTTTTAAAGAGTTTATTACTGAAATGGTCCCTCGACTATTACGAAATTACCAATTTGGTTCTCGATAATTTTTCGTACCCAATTAAGTCCCTCGACTTTGAAAATTTTAACCAATTTGGTCCTTCGTTTAGTTTGTCGTTAAAATCGGGACCAAATTGGTAATTTTGCTATAGTCAAGGGACCAAATTGGTAATTTTTCTATAGTCAAGGGACCAAATTGGTAATTAATTTTTCACTGAAATAGTCCCATGACTATAGTAAAATTACCAATTTGGTCTCGATTTTAACGGCAAACTAAACGGAGGACCAAATTGGTTAAAATTTTCAAAGTCGAGGGACTTAATTAGGTACGAAAAATTATCGAGGACCAAATTGGTAATTTCGCAATAGTCGAGGGACCATTTCGGTAATAAACTCGTTTTTAAATTTAGTTCTTATCTAATAATTGGATTGTATTTTGCCATTGACATTGATGATAACTCCAAATTTAGTTCTTCATTACCAATTATGTCTATTTTTAGACATTCTCAATAGTAGTGATTTTTTTGTTTGTTTGTTTTGAGGTGTCAATTAAGAGAGAGAGAGAGGAGAGAGAAGAAGGAGAAGAGCAAATCTGACGCAAAGCAAGAAAAAAAAAAAAAGCAAGCCAGTTAACGCTCACGGCTAGGCAATGTCTGTGTGCAAAACGCGCAAGCTTGCGCCTCTCTGCTCCATTTTTTCTCTCTTGCGGGTCACAAAAAAAATAAAACCTTGCAGGACATCTCTAAATCTTCTCTCTCCTCCCATTCTCTCTCCTCCACATCAGCTATGTTTTCCTAAAATACTAAGCAAAAATCACTCTTGTGGTTGCTCTTATGAAAAGAAAGAGCTACAAAGACAAAAATTTAACCAAAATCGTTTATCATATGAAGTGGTAATAAAACTCTATTTATTCCTTGATTCTTAAGAGTTGAACACCCAACCTGCATTTAAAAGGAAATCTATTTATATTGTGATCACATCGAAGGTAAAGAATTTTGACAATAGTTATATCATGGACTAGAGTTCATGTAACAATATGAACCAAGTTATTTGTAATTTTTCTCTTTCAATTTTTTAACCTAGATTTAATTCAATTTTTATCAAAAAGAGAACTTAAATTTAATTTCCTTTTTCTTGTTGTATAAATAAAATCAATGTATAAGAAGCATTAAAAAGTTTAAATTGAGATCGTTTAAATGATGCCCATATTGATATTTTTTTAATATTTAAATAAATATATAGGTACACATAGTCACTACTATAAGTTCATAAATCACTAAATTACTTAAGGTTCATACAATAATTACTGCAAATTTATAAAGTTATCATTGCAGGTCTATAAAGTTAGTATTCCAAGTCCATAAAATCATTGTTGTAGGTTCATAAAGTTACTATTGTAGGTTTATAAAGTTATTACTTTAGGAATGAAGTTATTATTGTAGGTTCACAAAGTCACTATTAAAAATTCATAAAATTGATACTACATATTCGTAAAATTACCATTGTAATTTATCTCGCAATTATTAAAATGATAAATTAAAAAAATCAATATAAATGTCATTTTAAAAATTGCAACGTAATATTTTTATATATTAATTTATATAAAAATAAATAAAAATAATAGATTGATCAATACTATTTTAGTGTACCTATTTCATATATTTTTGGATATTATTAACTGTATTACAATGGAGGAGTCGATAGACGGCCTTCACTGAGGCAGGAACCACGACCTCCCACATAAGAGAATAACTTGGTGCCACTAAATCACAAGGTCCTTGGCGGCCTATTTCATATATAATTTGCTGAATTCTGGTGAAATATTTTGACACATATAGTTTGTTCCTCTGTGAAATCTAATTACTACAACTAAATAAATATCTTTTCAATGGTAAAATCGTTAAATTAATGTTTGCCAATTACCCTTAAATTTTACTAATTAAGATAAGGCCTACCTCATAACAGATGATTAAATATGTAATTTTTTTTTCATTAAGCATCAGTTTAGAAACTTTGAAAATGTTTTTCGGAAAATGATTTCTAGAAAATGATTCATTTTTTGAAAAATAATTTTATTTTCTAATATTTGGCTGAATGTTAGAAAATTAAATTTTTTCATTTGACTGAAAGTTAAAGAATTGTATAGTAGTTTTCTATTTGGTTCATTTTCCTGAAAATGAACATATTATTTGTTACTCTGTATATAATAATAATAAAGGAAAAGGGTCAATAGGCCCTCCAACTTTACACCAAAGTGCAATTAGAGCCCTAGACTTTTTAATAGTGCAATTAAGCTCATAAACAAGTTATTTTTGTACATTGAAACCTCGAAATCGGTATTTAACCTACAATAGCGGGTCACTCAACTCCAATGGCGTTTTGGCGACCGTCAACGGTTGCCGATCGTCTTTTTCATCAAAGAAAGAGACCAATTGGTTGCCCTTTCCAAGAAACCAAATGGTCGCCTGGAGAAGGCGACCAACTAGTTGTCTTCTCCGCTGAAGAGGGCGACCTGTGGTTTCCTTCTTCAAAGAACACAACCGGTGATTGATCAACTGTCGTCGATTTTTTCTCTTGTGATGCAGTCAATGGTAGTTTACGGCGGTCAACGGTAATTTATGGCGGTCAACGACAGCTTGAATTTGGGTAACCTGTTGGTTGCCATTAAATTGGGCTTATTTAATTGATTTTAGCATGTTGAAGTGTTCAATTGCACTTTTAAAAAGTTCAGGGATCTAATTTCACTTTTTTTTTAAAGTTGGATGGTCTACTTGACCATTTTATTTAATAATAATAATAATAATAATAATAATAAGTGATAGTGGTGGTAGAGGTGGTGGGTGGTGGTAGTGGCTACGGTGTGGTGGAGGTGGTAGTGGTATTGGTGGTGGTGGTGGTGAAGTTGGTGGTAGTGGTGGTGGTGGTGGTGGTGGTGGTGGTAATAATAATAATTCGAAAATTAGCATGAAAAACATGAGAGAGATGATAAATACGAGAAATAAAGAATTAGAAAAAAGGTCTTCCAAATAAAAATCTAGGAAGACTTTTTTCCAACAAATTGACTAGAATAAATATTTTGCTTTGACTTTATTTTCCTTGAATACACAAACACAAAAATATGAAAGATGACTTTAAAAAAATCATATTTCTGGATTTTCAAACATACCCTAAAGTTAACATACTAAGGGTGCGTTTGGTTCGCACATGGGAATCAGAATCGGAATGTGTATCAAATACTTGGTAAGGTAATGGATTTTGGTGAAAGTATTTGGGTGGAATGGGAATGATTATTCATAGTTGAGGAAGAAATGAGGAAGGGAAATGAAATCCTTATTTAATAAGGGTATGAGTTTTCTCATTAATGTGGTATTCCAAACCCATAGTAGCATTCTCAAAACCTACCAATCAAACACTAGCAATCACTTTTATACCCATTCCTTATACCTAAACCCACTAATCAAACACACCCTAAAATTATGCTTAAATTATTAATTAAAAATTAAGCCTGAAAGTCTGAAAATGTCATCAATCCAATGATAAAATAAAAAATTAACTAAAATAAAGTATTAGGCCTTCTCCAATAATTAAGAGTTTGGTGTAGTTTTTGAGGAGATTTTGTAGGTGTAATTAGGAAAGAGAAGATGAAAAGGGGAAGAAAAAAAAACAAAAAATAAAATTTAGCAACAATTTAAAAGAAAAGTGAAAGGTAATTACGCGCCCAGGGGCGCGTGCACTGCTGGGCGCGCAAGTGAGGCACAACGCGTACAGGCTTTACAGCTTCTCTGCTTTTTGGGTCCCATTTATACTGCAAAATCCCCAAATTTGCAGTATGAAAATTTCTCTTCTCTCACCTATTTATCATTCCACCTCATCCTTTTTTTTTTCTAAAAATCCGTGTAAAATCCATCAATGTGGATGGCCTTATAAGTAGAAATTCTAGTATGGGCCAAAATAAAGATTGGACAAGATTCATAAATTATAATTTTATATTATTGGATAAAGGCGGTACAGGATTTAGGCGGCTGAAGAAAGACGAAGAGTATGGGCAAGTAAGAGGTTGGCAGTTGTGTAATTGTAGGCTGATATGAATGGTACGTAATTGACACGGTCCACTCCAATTCCCAAGGTTTTAAAGCAGTTTGACAGTGATAAATTTTTGTTCAATCACAATAACTTGCGTTACACTAATTGATTAGACTAAAGATTAAAGATTGACCAATTTTTATATTTTCCTTATTTAGCTGGGAATTTGACTTACAATTTTGTCTCCATTGATATTGATTTTGGGTTTGATGTAAGATGTTTCAATGACTCTCTAGTACTCTTAGGAGGAAGTGAATATGACAACTACCAAATATCCTAAAATAGTGTCTGTGAATTAGGATTTTTTTTAAAGCCTTTGTACTTGAGCAAAGTGTGTAAATGACTATATGATGAGCAAGTTTTAATGCAGGGAAAAAGTTGGTGGCAACTAAAATTCAATCAAACACATGCACGTGAATCAAAGTAAATAGATTGGGAAAGAATGAATTGAGATAAATAGTTTGTAAGAAACTGAGTTTATTATCGAAATTGTCCATCGGCGAAATTACTAATTTGGTCCTTAATAATTTTTCGTGCCCAATTAAGTCCATCGACTTTGAAAATTTTAACCAATTTGGTCGTCTGTTTATTTTGCCGTTAAAATCGGGACCAAATTGGTAATTTTGCTATAATCGAGGGATCAAATTGGTAATTTTGTTATAGTCAAGGGACCATTTCAGTGAAAAATTAACTACCAATTTAGTCACTTAACTATAGAAAAATTACCAATTTGGTCTCTTGACTATAGCAAATTACCAATTGGGTCCCAATTTTAACAGCAAAATAAACGGAGGACTAAATTGGTTAAAATTTTTAAAGTCGAGAGACTTAATTGGGTACGAAAAATTGTCGAGCACCAAATTGATAATTTCGCAATAGTCGAGGGACCATTTCGGTAATAAACTGCACTCAAACTATATATAATAAATAGTTTGTTTTCAAGAATTATGAAAAGAGGCCAATTGGGTGATATGAAATTATTTTAGATTTTGCAATGAAATAAACGAATTGAGATGATTTACATCCAACTTGTAGAAATGTCGTTCGTCCTGACCTCTACAGTATCCACACAATCTCAAGAACCAACTGATCAAATATTCTATATGTGTGCTAGCAAGTCTATATAATTTTTCCTATATAGGTATCTATGGGTTTACTTCAATTTAAATAGAATTGTCATAAAATAATGTTATAAGGCATTTTTATATGATGAAATTCCACTTTTAGTTCTCGACTATTGTGGCATTGTCACATTTAGTTTTTATTTTATTTTATTTTATTTTGCCATATTACATCCAGACTTTGAACAATTTCCACTTTAAGTCCTTGACTATTGTGGCATTGCCAGATTTAATCTCATTCTTTTAATTTTGCCATATTACATCCATGACTTTGAACAACTTCCACATTTAGTCTTTGACTATTTTGACATTGCCACATTTAGTCATATTCTTTTGATTTTTTTCATATTACATTCATGACTTTCATTTGATTGCCAACATTAATCTTTCGTTAAAAATTTTATTATTTTACAATTAGAATTGACAAATAACAAAGGAAAATCCTTACACATATCGTAACTTATATTTCGAACATATTTCTAATATGTTCGAAATATGAGTTACGATATTGAAACACAGTGATATCCTTAAATTGACATATAACGGAAAAAAAATAGTCCACCATAAGCTTACTCAAATTTGGGCCTCTGTTCCACATCTTTCATCCTTAGCTTTTTAACTTCTTAATGTTTTTGTTCCGCATTCTTCCCTTTACAGAATTATGAAAGAAGGTGGAATTCATATCACCCTCCTTGAACCAAAAAGGCTTTTGCTCTTTGCTTCCATAACTTAGTCTGTTGATCCAACCAATAGAGGTATTGCCTCTAGGCTTCTGCATAATCTTGAGTCCTAGAGTGGTCTGACCTATGTAAGAGAAATTTCATATGGACATGGATTCTCAAGAAAGACTTCCAAAGTTGTAGATTCCATCAAAGTTCTTCTTATCAACTATCAATTATCAAATAAAAATTAATTGCCAAACAACCCTCAATGAGCTAACGTGACAATCGAATCTCCAATGCTCAATGAGCTATTTGTATTCTTCATCTCCATTGATTGTACATGATTATGTTTCTTTAAGGCCACGTTTGGTTCGCGGAAAATATTTGAACGGAAGTGGAAGTGAAATTCCGTGGAAAAGTAGTTACTAGGAAGATAAATTATGTTGTTTGGTTAGTGGAAAAGAAGTTGCTGGGAAGATAAATTCTGTTATTTGGTTGAATTTAGAATAGTAAGGAATAAGGTGTATAAAGACTTAAATGCCCCTAATAAATAATAATAATAATAATAATAATAATATTATTATTATTATTATTATTAAACCTAAACCACTAAAAGAAAAATAATAATAATAATAATAATAATAATAATAATAATAATAATAATATTATTATTATTATTATTATTATTGGTTGAATTATTATTATTAAACCTAAACCGTAAAAGAAAAAGAAGCAAGTCCACAGATTTTGTTGGCTTTCCAGTTTGGCAGGGAAGAAGACAATGGAGGAGGAAGAGAATAGAAGGGCAAAATAGTCTTCCTAGGTCAATAATTGTTCCCAAAAGTCATGGAAAATAAAATCCTAGGTTCTATTCCGGATTTTGTTTTCCTCATTTTTGAGGAACTCATTTTCCATTGGAATAAAAGTTCCAATGAACCAAACGCATGAACTGACCATTTTCCTTGATTTGAAGGAAAATCTTTTCCTTGGAAGTCTACTTCGGGCGAACCAAACATGCCCTAATGGTATGTGTTTAATGCTCATTATGGCTAGCAACCATCAAGTTTTAAATGTTGGAGCAGATATTTATTGTTGAGTTCTTGCCCTAACTGTTTTCTATTTGCCAGTTTTTGATAAGTCCGAACTTGAGCTGTTCAACCATATCACGTGTCTAAGAATTACGCATATTTAGGCTCTATTTGGCATATCAGCTTATAACTTATTTTATATTTTATTAAAATATATTAATTTCATTATTTTATATTTTAATATATAAACAAACCTATTTAAATTTAAAACTATTTAAATTGTATTAATATGTTATTTTTAGTCTTTTTACATTTATCAGCTTATCAAAATACTAATTTTACCAAACACTTTTAAGCATAACAGCTAGCTTAACAACTCTTCAGATTTCAGCTTCGAGCTTATATCTTTTTAGTTTTCAACTACTTTTTAGCTTTCAACTACCTTTTCAGCTAGGTTTGCCAAACATAGTCTCAAGTTCCACTTTTGCTACGCACTAGGCTACCTTCAATAGTTATTGTGCGGACTACAGTCCAAAATGACTGTCGTTTCGTGCATTTTTTCACAGACACGCTACAATATATATTTTTATAACTTATAATGTACATTTTCTAATACATAATGCACATTATTTTACCCTAGAAATTTTATTATTCTAACTCACAATGTACATTATTCTAACACATAATGTACATTATCTTACCCTAGAAGTTTCATTATCTAACACATAATGTAAATTATTCTAACTCGATCATGATGTATATTATTTTAACTCATAAAATTCATTGACGTCGTTTTGGACTGTGGTCCACACAGTAATTTGTGGGTCACACTTATGTGGGACCGTCTCACCGATAAAAATACGTGAGACAGCCTCACACAAGTTTTTTTCATAATTTGCCAGCCACCTTGATCCTTTTGGACATATACATAATATATGAATTACATCATTATAAACATATTATATTATTGGAGAAGAATTTTCTAGCCCCGAGAGGGTGTGGTTAACTAGCTAGCAAGCTTGCAGTTGTATACAAAGTAAAATTGTGTCAAAGACTTAGTCATCAAGTAATATAATTTTATAACCTTAGATAGGTGATCTCATTTTCAATTCCAAGTCTATATGTACGGAAAAAGAGAGATTGTGACTTAATACCTTAAGGAAACAAGCACAGCTGAAAATGTTAGGTTAAGTTCCACTTCAAGAGTTGAAATTGTAGTTTTGTTAGGTCCCTGTTATTTTCAGTGTTATTGGAAGTATTGGTGATGTTCAAAACTTTATCTAGGAGTTCTATATGTTGATTATTTTTAGTGTAATTAAAATTTTAGTAATACTATTTAGTAGCCTAAATAAACTACAAATTTTTGAAATATGGGACTACACGAAAATTTATTGTCATAATTTAACATTTAACCTTATTCGATGTTATTTTAAAATAATTTTACTGTGATATAATTACATAAAAAAATAATAATTGTTCATAAATTGCTGTACAATCAAAACTCAAGATAGACAGATTATCATGCTCATTAGAGTTTAATAAAGCATTTTCTTAACATTAGGAGTGGAAATATAGAATTTAAGTTACAATTATTTGTCAAGTGGAGACGATATTGACTCTTTGTGCTTCAACAGGTTGAGAAAATATAGATAAACAGAAACTACAATGTAATAGAGTCAGTAATACTCAAAAAATTACTTGCCAAGTGAAATTATTTATTAGTTTTTTAGTTATTAACATTATCTCAGGTAATAAATATTTAGTCTATAATAACCAAAGGATTAGTGTAGTAAATGAGAAGCAACTCAGTTACTACAAGAAGTGAAGCAACTAAGAAATATTTTTCCATAGAGTTAAATAAATACATTTATAATAATTAAAAAAAAGCAAAATTAGAGTGGCGCAGTGGAAGCGTGGTGGGCCCATAACCCACAGGTCTTAGGATCAAAACCTGGCTCTGATAGGGTAGCATTTGATGATAACCTTTTAAAATATCATTTTGACTACAAAAGTGTCAATAAGGATGTAGCTCAAATAGTAGAGTGCTTGCTTTGCATGTGGATCAATACCTTGCATCTCCAAACGACTTGTCTTATAAAAACATGAGTGTGAATAAAATAATTCACTTTTCATATTATTAAAAAGTTATCTTGTATTAAGAAAATAATGCACTTTTCATATTATTAAAAATTTATCTTGTAATAAGAAAATAATGCACTATTCATATATTAAAAATTTATCTTGTATTAAAAAAACTACATTATTTTACAACCAGTACACAAATAATATAATTTTAGTATATTAAAAATGTACATTTCCTCACAGCACTGTTAATTTGCCTCAGATTATGTGTAATTAATTCCTTAATTACCACAATAATTATTAGAAAATATACTAATATTGTGCAATTATATTATTATTATACCTTAAGTATATATATATATATATATATATATATATATATATATATATATATATATATATATATATATATGCGCTCTATAGACCTTTACTTTTCCATCTACTGTTTCCTGAGGAAAAAAAATTCACACCCTAACAACACTTACCCTCATTCCAGTCATGTAGAACTATTCTAGCTGCTGCATCAATGTCAACAATGCCACCCTTTTTAAGCCTACCCCTTATAGTGGCAACCTTCTGAAGAAAATCATCTGCCGTTTCGAAGTTAGGAACCTTGTACAGAGTCACCAGTGTTGCAGCAGGACAGAGTTTGAGAATCTCCTTCACTGCACAATCCATTAAAGGGACGTACATGAATTTTTCGTTATTATTTATTGTCATAATTTAACTTTAACCTTATTCGATGTTATTTTAAAATAATTTTACTGTGATATACATTACTAAAAAAATAATAATTGTTCATAAATTGCTGTACAATCAAAACTCAAGATAGACAGATTATCATGCTCATTAGAGTTTAATAAAGCATTTTCTTAACATTAGGAGTGGAAATATAGAATTTAAGTTACAATTATTTGTCAAGTGGAGACGATATTGACTCTTTGTGCTTCAACAGGTTGAGAAAATATAGATAAACAGAAACTACAATGTAATAGAGTCAGTAATACTCAAAAAATTACTTGCCAAGTGAAATTATTTATTAGTTTTTTAGTTATTAACATTATCTCAGGTAATAAATATTTAGTCTATAATAACCAAAGGATTAGTGTAGTAAATGAGAAGCAACTCAGTTACTACAAGAAGTGAAGCAACTAAGAAATATTTTCCATAGAGTTAAATAAATACATTTATAATAATTAAAAAAAGCAAAATTAGAGTGGCGCAGTGGAAGCGTGGTGGGCCCATAACCCACAGGTCTTAGGATCAAAACCTGGCTCTGATAGGGTAGCATTTGATGATAACCTTTTAAAATATCATTTTGACTACAAAAGTGTCAATAAGGATGTAGCTCAAATAGTAGAGTGCTTGCTTTGCATGTGGATCAATACCTTGCATCTCCAAACGACTTGTCTTATAAAAACATGAGTGTGAATAAAATAATTCACTTTTCATATTATTAAAAAGTTATCTTGTATTAAGAAAATAATGCACTTTTCATATTATTAAAAATTTATCTTGTAATAAGAAAATAATGCACTATTCATATATTAAAAATTTATCTTGTATTAAAAAAACTACATTATTTTACAACCAGTACACAAATAATATAATTTTAGTATATTAAAAATGTACATTTCCTCACAGCACTGTTAATTTGCCTCAGATTATTGTAATTAATTCCTTAATTACCACAATAATTAGAAAATATACTAATATTGTGCAATTATATTATTATTATACCTTAAGTATATATATACTATATATATATATATATATATATATATATATATATATATATATAGGCGCTCTAATGAGAATGGGTGCCCAGGAGAGAAATAAGAACGAGCCACAGCCGTCCACATGTCTAAATCAACGAATCAGATGTAATTTAAAAAAAAAAACAATGCGGTGACATTTTCGTAAATCACTCAAACTTTGGTGCAAATAAATGTGTTATAAGTGCAAGTAGTTGGTGCACATTTCCAAGTAAAAAATGCAAGTAAAATCACTTACAAGTGCAAGTAATTTACCTTGTTAACATTCGTGCACTTAGGTGCAACTAATTAAGTATACCATTAGGTGCAACTAGTTATAACGTTAGGTGCACTTTGTATTGATGCTCAATGTACATTTTACTTGCACATGCAATATATTTTACATGCACTTGTGCATCTATTTTCACTTACAAGTGCAATCAATTTACCTTGTTAACATTCAGGCACCTAAGTGTACCTAGTTATAACCTTAGGTGCAACTACATCTAGACACGTGGCACGCTGCGATTTGTTCTCAGTTCTCTCCTGGGCAAACCGTTCTCTTTTGAACGCAATCCTCTCTCTCTCTCTCCCTATATATATATATATATATATATATATATATATATATATATATATATATATATATATATATATATATATGTTATCACATTTATTGAGCTATTATTCACCATAATAATTATTAGATTTTATATAGTAATAGTTTGAGAAGTAGTTTAGGCGGGAAGTTACAAAAGTAGGATTTTGTTTTTATTAATAGTATAGACTTCAGATTGCGAGAATTGCAAATGTTGTAATGCTTATAAGCCACATGAGTAGTAAAAAAAATGTCATAGCATAACCATATCTCTTTTATATATATATATATATATATATATATATATATGAGCATAACCGTATCTACTTCTACTAAATATAATAAAAGTAAATAATATTAGGACTATAACTGAAATAAAGAGGTGTTAGTTCGATTGCATTAAAGATTTGTACGTTATAATCTCTATCTTATACTAATACAAATAGTTTCTAATGTTATCCATCATCTTTTAAGTTTTTCCTTAACATCGTTAAATCATAATTAATTGGTATCAAATTAAACTATGTTAATGTAATTGATTGCATGAATAACTTATACATTGAGTTTTATTTATTGTACATTTACAAAAA
Organism: Ipomoea triloba; assembly: GCF_003576645.1. Taxonomy (NCBI): domain Eukaryota; kingdom Viridiplantae; phylum Streptophyta; class Magnoliopsida; order Solanales; family Convolvulaceae; genus Ipomoea; species Ipomoea triloba. The sequence continues at coordinate 21,106,322 of NC_044916.1, read as the reverse complement.
TTTCATAATTTTACCATTTTTTTCTTAGTTTTGCCTACAACATTTCAATCCTAAAGATTTGTTAATTTTTTAAAAACCCTTTTATGAGTTTTGTTGATATTTATTTTCTAATTTTACTTTTTAATTGCATAATTTTTTATAGCTTTCATATTTATAAAAGTTTTAGCTCAAATCTTGTGATGGTTAAAAAATAAATTTATCTTTTATGTTTTTTTTTCAATAAAATAAAGAAATTTATTATTCAACTACACATAATTATATAAGAAAAATACATTTTAGCCTTTCAATTGTTACTTGCTAACCATTTTAGTCATTAACTTTTTACCGTCATTCCAAAAAGTCCATTTTTAATATATTGGAAGTAAATTATTTGTGTACTGAATGTATATTATACAAAATAATGTACTTTTTGAATAAAAAATAATGTACTTTTAGTACTCAAATAATTAATGTACTTTTTCGTGAATACAATGTACATTTTTAATATATTAAAAGTACATTATTTGTGTATGGAATATACATTATTTGATAGTATGATCAACACAATAACGATTGATATTTTGTTTCCCCAATAGTTAAAATGTAACTTTTTTGAAGAGTTAAGTTAGTATATTGCAACGGTAAAAGCTAGAGGCTAAAACAACGTAACTAGCAAGGAACATTTGAGAGACTAAAAATAGATTTTCCAAATTATATATTTGAAAGTGTAACTTGTTGAATGTTGACTATAATTTATGAAGATATCAATTACTTAATATATAGTATATGAATAGTTTGTTAGAATAAAATAAATTAACTAGAAATAAATGAAAAATTTAATTATCAAATTTATGTGAACTTATAGTATTATTTATTTATTTATTTTGATAATGTAGATGAGAATGTCGTCTAGAATTATTCATTTTATGACTATCTTAGACGCATGCACTTTAAATAAGAATGAAGTTATGAAACTCAGGATAGCTGGTGGAAAACTGGAAATCCAGTGTAGAGGTAGGTGCATTAAATATTAACCATAAAAGTTAAGGTTCAGTAATATATGGACCCTAATGTTTCATATATATATAGTTTGCACTTAAACCCTTAAAAACTGTGTTAATTTTGCATTATTTTAAACCAAACATATTAATTTATTATTACACCCTTGAGATTGACCTATTCCTCCGACCATCACTAACGTGGTGGTTATCTATTAAAAATTTATTATTTTTAAAATTATTTTAATAATTTTAAATAAAATAAAGTAAAAAAAAAAAAGAAAAACCTCCATCCCGTCTTTGTCTCCGGCATGGAGTTTAAGAAAGCTCTTCGTCTCTAGCCTGGTGACGAAGAAAATACTTCATCTCTAGGCCGGAGACCAAGACATTTCTTTCCTCTCTAGCGGAAGACGAAGACGAGGAGGGGTGATTTTTTATTTTATTTTAGTTAAAATTATTTTAAAAAATAATTAGTAGAATTATCTCCACGTTAGCAATGAACAAAGGAACATGCCAAATTTGGTCGAATTGCATAATTTTGGACGGTTCAGAAACTTAATAACATTTTTTTTAAAAGTTGAATGATCAATTACATTTTTACATGTAGTTCGGTGACTAGTTTGAACAATTTTTTTTTAAGTTGAGGGGTTCAAGTTAAATAAACCCCAATATTAATTGCAAAGCAATCCGTATTGGTGTACTTAACCCAGGTACTGTGTGCTGTTCTTAGATTGCAGTACTCTTATCATTGGTCCATATCTACAGTACTCTACACTGCAGGCAAAAGGCAACAGCACATGCATAAGCTGCTACTTGTCAAATACATGCAGCAATTGATTTTAAATAATTTCACCTATAATTATAAAGACAAAAGATAACTAATGATATCATTTATGTATGCCCTACTTAAATAGAAAATAATATTATTAATGCCAATCTTAAAGATATTTGATGGTATTAAAGATTTGATGGACAGAGATTAGGTGTAGTGTTGTATCAATCATGTTTATAGAAAGTAATACTTGTTATGAATAATAACAATAATACTAATGATAATATTAATGGTAAGAACAGTAGTATATTAGAACAAAAGAGGCATTTATATTCTTGTATTCACTTCTGAATTCTGATCTTCTCTAGTGTACAAAGGGGCTGCGGGTTTATATAGCATCAGGATGTGCAGTAAACAAATATAATACTTTGCATAGGTTGGATAGGTGTTAAAGCTGGTCTAGTTGGTTGATTAGAGATAGGCTTGCCTTGTCATGCTTTAGGTCATGTGTTCCATCCCCAGCAGTTGCTTTCCTTCCTTGGAACTTGAATTTATCCTTTTGAGAGCTGAGCACCACTATCTCATATACTAAGCTAGAGTATATACAGCATTTGACATGTATAATTGAAGTAGCTTGGTGGACAAAACTTCATCTTTTGCCTATGAGGTTAGGGGTTCAAAACTCAACTTGGACATCCACATTTATTTTTGTTTCACAACACTCCCCCTTGGATGTCCATAGGAAGAACATTATATTGCCTCGTTAAAAACCTTACCAAAGAAAAACCCAGTAAGAAAAAACAAACTTTGGTTAAGGGAAAAAGAGTAGAATATATGGTCCCCTTGATAAGGACAGCACTAAAGATCTTTGAGCCACAAACTGATTTCTTGAATCTTTAAGCCATGAACGTATTGCTTGAATGTTGTCGTGGATTATGCCTTGGTGAATATGTCTGCTAGATTCTCACTTGAACGAATCTGTTGAATATCTATTTCACCTCTTTCTTGAAGATCTTTGAGATGATGCCATATTGATTAATAGCATTCCTCGTTGGCCATCATTTGATTATACTCATGCCTCATTAAAACCTCGCTAGAAAAACCCTGTGGGAAAAAACTTAGTCGAGGAAAAAGAGTACATGATATATCGAATTATGTGTTGCACTGGTTGCCTCATTAAAAACCTTAAGCTAAGAAAACCCAGTGGGAAAAACTTAGCTAAGGGAAAAAGAGTACAACCATAACCCAACATAAACTTCAGGACATAATATATTAATATTCAAGTAAAATGGTACTCCACCTGAAGATAACATCCCTCAAATCTCATTCGTTAAATTTTCAGAAGAGAAGGGTTTTGTAATGCTGACACCATTATGTCTAGTCAGCATTTTTCATAATACACTCATTTATCAATTATTGGTGCAACAGCATCTTTATTGTCTCATTATAAGACAATGGGGGTAAAATATAATACAACCAATTTTGGAACTTGGCATCACGAGGGTCAAATAATAATAGCCAGTACCCAAGTAGTCCATCATATATTGGCTTGTCTAAGTAACCAATCAAAATTATATATTGGCTAACTAATGTATGAATTCCTTTCAAGGAAATACTCGATCTTCAGGTCGAGATAATATTTACTTTTCACAAGCCTTTTATTTCAAAATCTCCATGAGCTGACATTATCAAGCTCTTTATGTATTTCATTGATGTTTATATCATCAATATTGACTGAGATAATAAGTTCATTAGTAACTCTTTATTTGAGCACGTAATGGTACATATTATTCATTTTTCACGAGGATAATAACTCCATTCACAACTATTTTAAAGAGTACATAATGACACATTCATATTCCTTCTTCAAGAGGAAAAGTACTCAATCAGTCATCACGTCATATATAGACCATATTGCGATTTTCGAATTCTCTTATTTTGAGAATTTTCAAATCCATCACGGATTTCTCAAATATATTGTCCAATGACCCATTAATATGCGGTCATGACATTCATCATATATTGTCTAATGACCCATCAATATGCGGTCATGACTTTTATCAACTGCCAATTGATATTAATCAGCGGAACTTATTGCCATCCATTATGGGAGAGTATATCATATCAGTTATGGGTTTCTGTGTAAACCCATGAGCTCGAAGCTTCGCTTTATATAATATCATTATTCTCTTTCGTACCAACACCTATTCAATGGTGTGTATAATATAGAGAATATAATAGCGAGCTGAGCTATGCCTTAATTGCTCATTTATATATCAAATAATCAGGGCACTTCTCGTACCTGACTCTGGATCCAGATTGAGCAATTATAAAGGCAATTGTGTTGTCGACAACATTTTCATAACTTTCTCACATATTCATAATGTTCATGACAATTTCAAAATCAACCAGATGATGGACATTTCTCATCAACATTGAAATCTGGTTATTCCGCATCCCAGTATTATAATTATTTGGTGCACCACTGGGTATTTCGTCTTCTTGACGAATGCCTCTTCAAGACAACATCATTAATAGATAGATATATATTTGACAGAAATTAATAATCTACTGAACCTTCAGTTCAATCAATCCCAAATAATTATCAAAATCTTGGGATGTAAATTTTTCAGAATTATCCATTCGGATTAATTCAATTGGATGGTTAGGAAAATTTGCTTGCAACTTTATTATCTGAGCAAGCAATCTTGCAAATGTCATATTACGAGAAGATAATAATCATACATGCGAGTATCTAATTGTCGCATCGATAATAAACATACATGCGACTATCTAATTGTCGCATCAATTAGGACCATAAAATGGTCCATAATGTGGATGTATAGGTCCACATGTATCACCTTGAAGATCCTTTCATTTCATGAAATTTCTCGGCATTCAAAATTTCAAAATAATCTGGGCACATATCTCCCCCTAATGCCGTGAAATGATCTTTATGCAGTCAGCGTATCAAATGATCCCCGTATCATGGGCTCTAAATACTGTCAACATGTATACATAACTTTATTTTATAGCCCGTAGAGATACACAATGATGTGATAATAAAATATACTGCAAATTAATAAAACAAAGATTTAAGAAATGTTCAATTTCACACCACTACTAGATGTAAGGGGAATATGTTAGATTTCAAAAACAGTAATATATCGAATTTAATCTCCCCAATATATAATTTTATTTAAGCATGCTTCATCTAGGAGACTACTATTTGACATATATACAATATCCAATAATATTATTTCAAATCTAACTTTTAAATATTTAGCCCGAAGTGGCTCAATTGCTATGTCATAATTTTAAAATAATTGGGGTCTTGAAATCATAACATCCTTGATATATATATATATATATATATATAGTAGTCACATAACATGTATTGGGCAATTAAAAATCAGACATATGTGATTCACATAATATGTATTGGGCAATTAAAAATCAGACATATGTGATTCACATAACATGTATTAGGCAATTAAAAATCAGACATATGTGATTCCACACAATCTCATAAGATTGCCACAATAGCTTTAATTTGGGCAATTAAAAATCAGACATATGTGATTCCACACAATCTCATAAGATTGCCACAATAGCTTTAATCAAAATTAAAGCAATTAAAATGACTTTACTTCTATAATGAGAAATCATTTTCATAATTATCATCATATAGCAAGGATAATCTAAGCAGTCTCTCAATTTAAGAGAAATTATCATTATCATTATTATCGCATATTCAAGATGATCTAATCAGCCGTGCCAAATCTTAAAAGCATTCAAATTAGTAAACTTATTATTTACAATAAGATTGGTTTTAATCAATACTCATTCTTGTACAATATAAATATGAGAAAAACATAAATAGTCTCAAAATAATACTCGTCATTACGAATATTCGAACTTAGTAAATTTCTATAAGACTTCAGAGAAAACAATGCATTACAATTTTTCAATGCATATTATAAATTTGTTCCTCCAGACAATAATATATTGGCTCATTCAGAGCTTTCAATCAGTTTGTACTACCAAATATTGTGGTAACAAATTTCTCATGTTTTACACTTTTAATCATTGTATGTGATTTCACTATTCCGAACACATATGTTTTCCTCACTTTTCTTGATCCAATCAAGAGTGATGATGTATTCATTTGCTTCTTTCAAGCATATATATAACCTTTAAAATTTTAAGCATAAGAAGAAGTACGATAATTCACATCCAATGTTATCCATATGATATTTGAAGATTAGCATGTCAAATACGCATAATTATACATATTTATCCCATTCGTTTATAAAATACGGGATAAACTTTATGACCTATGGCAAAAATATTTATTATGCCAAATTTTATTTCATTATGATTCACATGGCCATAGCATAAGAGAGCAAATTGGGACACAAAACTAATTATCATATAATGTTCATAGCATTTATTATATGATATATGAAGTTGTAATTTCTAATCATGCTTTCAACATTTAATCATCAATTGGATGTAAATATATAGATCATATTTTCATCATGCCATAATAATAATTCTAGGAAATATGATAAATTTCTAATAATATATGACTAGTGCACATAACAATCATTTGCACATAATCGGTATAATATCAATATATATAGCATGAATATATTAAAATATAAAGAGGTAAACCTTATCGGAGTATGGTCAAAATCTCCGATGATATCTCACTAATCAATTTATGCAGTACACCTATGCTTATCGCCATCAATTAGTTTGTAGGTTGAGCGGCAAGACTGGCATCCGTATAGTAGTGTCCATGGTATGGCAGCATTTTCTATTTCCTTCATTATCTCAATTCGAAATTCATATTGGTCCATCCATCGCCGACTATAACGACTGGATCGAATGGTTTCGGCACACGGAGTATGGTCAAAACTCCAATATAATATTTTAATAATTTGTCCCCACTGTCTGAGTTCAATTATTTAATGGGACATTGACTTACCTGAGTACTTGGAGCATCTCCATCATCGATAAAAATTATATAGAATATCATTTCCCATATCTTTAGGAAAGATTAGAGAGATCGTTAGCTTAATAGAACAACATGTAGAGGGAGCAATCACCCTTAAAACTTTTTACCTTTTCAAAAATTCACATGAACCTCAACATTGAAATTACCAAATATAGAGCATGAGAAACTACAACTGTAATGAATAAATAAACAAATAATACTCCGCAAATAAATAGTTTGAGGTAATAGTATCTGCCTCTATAGTATTTACGGAGAAGGAGCCGCCGCTGCTTCCGACTACAGTCGTAACTGTACTAGTATTTGAAATTTAAATAGAAAACATACCTATCACTTAGTCGTCGGATTTCCGCACTGACCGGAAGTTGGAAAGAATATTTTCGTAGAGTCATCGGCAAATTTAAACACAAATGTAAAAGGAAGTTGGACTTACAATGAATATGTTGACGGCTAAGCAGAAATATTTTTGTAGTGCTATTCGTGCTGATAACGTGTTATGAATAATAACAATAATACTAATGATAATATTAATAGTAAGAACAGCAGTATATTAGAACAAAAGAGGGCATTTATATTATTGTATTCACTTCTGAATTCTGATCTTCTCTAGTGTACAAAGGGGCTGTGGGTTTATATAGCATCAGGATGTGTAGTAAACAAATATAATATTTTGCATAGGATGGACAGGTGTTAAAGCTGGTCTAGTTGGTTGACTAGAGATAGGCTTGCCTTGTCATGCTTTAGGTCACGTGTTCAATCCCCAGCAGTTGCTTTCCTTGGAACTTGAATTTATCCTTTTGAGAGCTGAGCACCACCATCTCATATACTAAGCTAGAGTATATACAACATTTGACATGTATAATTGAAGTAGCTTGGTGGACAAAACTTCATCTTTTGCCTATGAGGTTAGGGGTTCAAAACTCAACTTGGACATCCACATTTATTTTTGTTTCACAACAATACTATATTTATTCCGAATTTATTACTTCATTTTTTTGCCCTAAGTGACGTGACATAATTTGATTTAATTAGGAAAAAAGTCATACTTTTTATTAATTTCTTATTTCTTTATAAAAACTAAAATCAAGATATGTTGCGTGAGACTTATTCTTTACATAGTCCACTTATTATATATGCAAATTATTGTGTAGATTTGGATGACCATGAATTTTAAGAACATGCAACCTGTTCTTTGTGTAATTGAGACCCCACTAGATGGTATTCACTTACTTTTGATGGATGATTGTGTAGGGATGATGTATTCATGTTGTGTGTGTGTGTGGTTTTTTTTTTTTTTTTCGCAAAACAAAACATAAAGCTTTTCATTCATGAGCATCATCCACACAAAGCACTAACAATAAACTGAGGTGGAGTATCATTCCACACTTTAAAATTAGACATAGAAAGGGATTTCCTAGCTAAGAGATGGGTAATCAAATTCACTGATCGTTTAGCAAAAGTAATAAAAACATTTGGTAAACACAAAAGAATATTTTTGACATCCAAAAGGAGTAAATCAAAATGAGAATCCTAAAGCTTGCCCCAAAGATCATTAACAACTTGGATCAGCCAGTCCGTGAAGGTGATGTCGCTCTCAAAGGTGATCTACATATTTGAGAGATCCCAAGAAACTACAGCGTCCTGGCAGTGAACAAATATATGAGTGGTGGTTTTATCCTCTGTTATACAAAAGGCAGAGTATTTGCTGCAATCAACACTTTTAGAGAGGAGAAAATCTATTGTGGGGAGTGCATATGAACAAGCTTGCCACATGAAACTTTTGACCTCGGGAAGATACTTGACTTTCCAAATCATGGCCCATTCTACTTTGTTATCCTCTCCTTCCTCTCCCACTAATGCTCTATAACAGCTTTTAACCGTGAATGAACTTGTATCATCTATCATCCAAATAAGCTTGTTAGACTGCTGTTACTTAGGAAGAAGGATACTGGAGATGAGATGAACATCTCTGCCATTGAAGATGTCCTGGATAGCTTCATAGTCCCATCCCTAATTGTCATGTAAAAAGAGTAAGGAAACCTTTGCATGTTCTAAGTAACGAAAAGGAGAAGTAGTTAGTTTGGGGTTAACTACATCTGGTAACCATCTATCATTCCAAATGTTTATAGATTCTCCATCCCCCGCCCTCTATCTATTGTGACTTCTAATGATATCTTGGGTGACAATTAGGTTAGACCAAATGAAAGGAAGGTAACCCTTTGTTAGCCTTAAGAAAAGATGAGCGTGGGTAATATTTAGCCTTAAAGACTTTGGTAACAAGTGATGTGGATTTTTTTTTATTAATCTCCTTGCATGTTTACATAATAGAGCTATATTAAATTCCCTCAGCTTTCGGTATCCCAAGCCCCACCCCAAGAGAGCTAATTGTTCTTCCTCTTGTTCTTGTTAACAAGCCATCCCTCTTGTTCTCGTTAACAAGCCTTTACTCCCTCTATGTGCTTTGTTCTCTCCCTTTTTTTGGGCTAAGTATTTTTTCCTCTGCATTTATGGCTTGCATGGATGAGCTGCATTAATGGATTACGGAAGGTTGGTGTCACATTAACTACTGGACCTGGTATACAGCCCTGGAAACCCTGGAGGACCACTATGCTTCGCTCAGCCTGCAGAATGACGATGAAGAAGAAGTTGACCTCCCTTTCGAAGATGTGAACACGGAAGAAGTTGAGTCCTTCATGCTAGTGGGAACACTTGTAACAGACAAAAATGTGAAGTTCAACTTTCTAAAGGAAACTCTCTCAACAGTATGGAGACCTATGAAGGGGATGGTGGCAAAGGAGATCTCCACCAACCTTTTTATCTTTTATTTCTTCCATGAGAAAGATAGAAGGAGAGTCTTAGAGAATGGTCCTTGGTCTTTCGAGCAGAGTTTGCTAGTCATACGTGAGCTGGATCATAGTGAATCACCATATGACATTGATCTATCAAAGGCAGAGTTCTGGGTTCAAATTCACAAATTCGCTCATAAACTTTCTACTCCTCAGATGGTTGAAACGTTGGGAGCGCTTTTCGGTCAGTTTCTAAAGGCTGATCTCACAAACTTTGATGGAACGATGAAGGCTTTTGTAAGGATTCGGGTGCTATTGACATCACTAAACCATTGCGGTGAAGGGTTAAGTTCAAACCACCAGGAGGGGAAAGTATGTCTCTTGACTGCAAATATGAACGCCTTCCAACATTTTGCTTTGTGTGTGGAAGAATCGGCCATGCGAAAAGTTTTTGCCCGGTTCAGTTCAACTCCCAGGTTGATCTCCCCAAAGCTTACAACCCGGAACTGAGGGCGGCAGGTCGGCGCAGTCAAAATATTGAAAACAGATGGTTGATGGAAGATTTTCCAACCAGGAAAACTCAGATGGCCGGAAATACCGGGGATGACCGGAGCTGGGAGGAGGAGCACGCGTATGATACGAGGTACGAGGTTCAGAATGGATAAACCGAACATAGGCATACCTTTTGTCCAGCGGCCCCTATGCATGCTTCTGGTAAGATGATAGACGCCCAGTATCATCCCAGGAACATTAACTCACCTGCGGCGGGTACAGAGGTATCACATTTTGAAAGGAGTGAGATGGGGGAGCGGGAACATTTAATGCAAGTTGACAACACAACAAGAGACAAGCAAACGGGCATTATCCCATCTATCCCAAGTCTGAATCAAAGGTCATTGTGGGCTGCCCTTGACCAGAGTGTTCTCCAAAGCCCTTTTGGAGGGAATAATGAGTTGACTATCCAGCTGGCTAAGGAAAAGAAACGGAGGAGAAAGGAGGATACTGGACCGGAAGATGTCCAAGATGGTGTGACACATCATGATGGTTCCTTTGGGCTGGGCTAAAAAAACTTGCTGGAGGCGGGTGCTGCTTCGCAGGCCCGCCCGTCCCAATGAGTCTCATTTCATGGAATTGTCGTGGGCTGGGCAACCCCGCGACAGTTCAAGTATTGGTGGTCTTCGTTCACTCTAAAAGGCCTCTGCTACTTTTTTTGATGGAAACTAGAGCTAACTCTTCAAGGATGGAGATTATTAAGAATAAATTGGGCTTTGAGGGCATTTTCACTGTTGATAGTATTGGGCTTAGCGGTGGGCTGGCCCTTCTCTGGAAACATGGCTTGAATTTAACTATTGTGAGCTTCTCAGTTAATCATATTGACGTAAACGTTCGGCTTGATAATCCCCCTCACCTGTGGCGGTTCTCGGGCTTCTATGGTTGTCCAAACCGAAATAATAGGCGTCGTTCATGGGATTTGCTCAAAACCCTATCAAGAGAGAGCTCTCTACCATGGATAGCAGTGGGAGATTTCAACGACTTACTTGATCAAAGTGAGAAACGGGGAAATACACCTCACCCGCAGTGGCTCATTAGAGGGTTTGCAGATGCAGTGCAGGTTAGTAGTTTGAGGAACTTTGAGTTTGGGGGATTCCAATTCACTTGGGAAAAGGGAAGGGGGACACCAAATTGGGTCCGTGAAAAGCTGGATAGAATTCTAACTAATGACTCTTGGTTGGATATATTTGGGGAAGCAATTGCACATTTTTTCAAAGCTCCCTGTAGTGACCATCTCCCACTCGCAGTCTGGCCGACCCCTTCAACTCGGGTTAGTCGGAGAACGAGGTTCCGGTTTGAGAACAACTGGGTTTCGGAGCCGCAGTGTAGAGAAATTATTAGCCGTAGCTGGACTTTATCTGCAGGTATGAATTTGACAGGCATATTTAATATATGTAGCGATGCTCTCTGGAAGTGGGGGAATGATTTGAATAGGAAATTGCAGCCTAAAATTGATTATTAGAAGCGTAGGATGGAATGGTCTAGAGGCAAATCAGATTACAATGGCATGCAGGAGTTCGCCCTAGCCCAAAGAACTTGTATCAAATTAATTGAACAACACAGTACTTTCTGGAAGCAAAGGGAAAAGGTCTTTTGGTACAAGGGTGGTGATAGTAACTCCAAGTTCTTCCATAACTCGGTCAGGAAACGAAGAAGAGATAATGAAATTTTGAAGCTACAGGATGTAGATGGAAACTGGATTGAGTGTGGAGATGGGATGAACAATCTGATTAGGGATTATTTTTCTAACTTATTCAAATCTACCGTGAGGGACCATCAGGCAGTGTTGCGTTGCATCGAGTCAAAAATCTTAAAGACGCGGTCTTTGGTATGCATCCAGACAAGAGCCCGTGCCACGATGGCTTGAACCCAGGTTTCTTCTAAACTTACTGGGATATTCTTGAAAATAGTATGGTTAATCTCTGCAATAGCTTTCTCCACACTGGGGTCTTGCCAGGGGGTCTGAACACGACTCACATTGCTCTCATACCAAAAAAACTAAAACTGGAATCAATGCTTGATCTTCGTCCTATCTCCCTGTGTACTGTGGACTATAAGATCCTCTCTAAGACTATGGCCAACTGCCTCAAACCAATCTTGGATGATATCATTTCGGATAAGCAGAGTGCATTTGTACCGGGAAGATTGATAACTGATAATATCATGGAGGCGTTCGAATTGCAGCACTTTTTGAAACGCAAAACACAGGGAAAGGAAGGTTATGCAGCCCTAAAGCTAGACATGAGCAAGGCTTACGATAGAGTCGGTTGGTATTTTTTGAAGGCTATTATGCTGAAGTTGGGGTTCGAGAGGCAGTGGGTGAATCTGGTAATGACCTGTGTATCTACTACAGACCTTTTTGTCATCAACCAGGGAGAAGAGATAGGACCCATTACTCCAGAAAGAGGGCTTAGGCAAGGGGACCCCCTATCCCCTTACCTATTCCTACTAATTGCGGAAGGTCTCAGCGCTATGTTGTCTCGGTTTGAGATAGAGGGGAAAATTTATGGAATCTCGATGGCAAGATAAGCACCCCAAGTCACTCATATACTATTTGCAGACGACAGTTATGTGTTTTTCAAGGCCAATCAGGAGGAAGCAAACAGAATTAAAGATCTCCTTTCCACTTATGGATTGGCTACTGGCCAGTACATTAATTTTGATAAATCTTTGCTCTGCTTTAGTGCAAATGTGGGAGAAGGGGCTAGGGAGTTGGTGGGAGGTATATTAGGTGTGAAGGGAGGGTGGAAATGGGAGATATTTGGGACTGCCTATGATGGTGGGTAGAAATAGGAGGGAGGTCTTAGGCTATATTAAGGAAAGGATCATAGCCCGTATTGGGAGTTGGAGCCAAAAACTCTTATCTAGAGCAAGTAAGGCTGTGTTGCTTAAGAGTGTAATCCAAGCTATACCGTCATATGCTATGGGGGTGTTCCTGTTGCTGGTGGGGTTGTGTGAGGAAATAAAAGTAATAATGAACTCTTTCTTGTGGAAGGGAGGTAGGAGGGAGAATAAGGGTATTCATTGGAAGGCTTGGGGCAAATTGTGCTATTTTAAGAGGTGGGGAGGGCTGGGCTTTAGAAGCCTTACGGACTTTAATTTGGCTATGCTCTCAAAACAATCATGGAGGCTCATAAATAATCCTAATTCTCTTGCAGCTAGAATTTTGAAGGCTCGTTATATCCTAGTTCGTCATTTCTGGAGGCAAAGCTGGGCACAAATCCTTCATTCATTTGGGGTAGTTTGATTCACACGCATGAAATTATAAGAAAGCACTGCAGATGGCGTGTGGGCACTGGCAATCAGATTAAGATATGGAAGAACGACTGGCTCCCGGATAAGTTAAACCCAAGAATTGAGTCATTCCCGTATCCATTTATGGAAGAGGCGAGAGTTGCAGACCTAATGGTGACAGGGGAAGATAAATGGGATGAGGAAGCTATTAGAGAGATATTCACGCAAAGGGATGCCAATCTTATCATGAGTATTCCTCTGACAAAGCAGCAATTCTATGACAAAGTGATCTGGTTTCCGAATGATAATGGGTGCTTCTCTGTAAAAAGTTGTTATAAGGCAATTAGAGGGGAACTCCAAGAATCAGACTCTCAAACCTGGACCAGAATGTGGCAGCTGCATATTCCACCTAAAGTTAAGGTCTTTCTATGGCAGGCATGCACCAACAGCTTACCAACTAGGGACCTCCTACGTAGAAGGAAAGTAGATTGTCTTGCTGATTGTCCGATATGTGATCACGCTGATGAGTCGATTACCCACCTGCTGGTGAAGTGTAGCTATGCGAGGTCTATTTGGCGGCAATCCGGATATCAAGTGGGAGAGGCTTCGGGGGTCCCATTCCCGGTGTGGGTCAATCAAATCATGGAATCAATGGATAAAGCGCAACAGAGCTTCTTTGTGATTATCTGTTGGGAAATTTTGAAGCAAAGAAACAAGAGGGTTTGGAATAGCAAAAATGTCATTCATAGCCAGCAGCTCATTTATAATGCAAAAAACTTCCTAGATGCATGGAGAGATGCCACGAAGATGCATGCAATGGTAAGCCAAACAGCTCCTAATTTGAATCAAAAGTGGACGAAGCCGCAAACGGGAATGTTGAAGATGAATGTTTATGCTGCAATCAACATATAGATAGCAGCAATGGGTCTCGGTAGTGTCATCCGAGATGAGGAAGGAAAGTTTGTGGCAGCACGTGGCGCTCAATGGAGGGGTAACTTCACACCCAGGGAAGCAGAGGCAGTAGCCATACGGGAAGCTCTGAGCTGGCTAAAATCGCACAACTTTGACAATGTCCATGTAGAATATGATTTTTTGCAGGTAGTCTAGTGCCTAAAATCCAAGGGCAGAGAGTCTTCTTTTCATATCATTGTTGAAGATATCAAACATCTATTGCATGATTTTTGTAATGTGTTTATTTCCTTTACTAGAAGATCAGCGAACTAGGCTGCCCATGTTCTTGCAAGACAGTCTAGTTCTTCGCCTGATTATTCGGAGTGGTTTTTCGACCCTCCACCTATCATTTGTAATGCTTTGGTTTCGGACTTATGCTAATGAATGTTATTCTGTTGTTTTCAAAAATAAAAATAAAAAAAGCCCCACCCCAAGTCTTTTAACTTATATAAGTGATTTCATGCCCTCCATCTAATGCCCTTCTTACTTCCATATTCGACCCCCCACTAGAATGTGTTCATAATTCTCTCAACATCTTTCACCAACCCCCTTGGTAAAAGGAAGATTTTCATGGCATAGGAAGGGAGTTCTTGAACAACACTTTTTAAAAGGACTTATTTTCATGCTTTGGAAAGGAATTTATGGCTCTTGGATTAAATTCAGTTATGAATTGGCTCCAAGAAGTTATTACATTGCTCAATCTTGACTACAAACCCAAAAATCCATCTACAAACATGATCTTACACTAGTCATCCCAGACACTATGTTTTTGCCCCATACGTGTTTAATTTAACATTGCCAACTAGAAGATGAATCTTGAATTGAACCATGGACCACTACACTATGATTTTGAGATTACATTGCATGTTGTCTACAAGATTTTGCAATCCACTTGCTTAACGATAGTTGAAGAATCACACTAAGTTGAGTTGGCATTTAATTCTTCTAATTCATTAAAGACTTCATGTCAAACTCTTGAGAAGGTTGCTGAGGTGTTTGTTGAGGTCTTTGAACTCCTTGTTGATGAGGCAATTAATTTGAATAACCTTGGAATTCTCATTGAACTTGATTAAATTCACTTTGAGCTTGATTACTTCTCCATTATTGATTCCCTTGCCTTGAAAACCTGGGGTTAAGTTCTTGCTAGGAATATTAGGATTTGGCACCCCCCTCTTCCCTGAAACCCAAGTGATTACTTGCTTGTTGATTATACCCATTAAACCCTTGCCGTTGAGGTTTAGAATATTCAATCATATCTACTTGCTCAATTGTTAAGGAAAAAATGTTAACTATTGCACAACAGGCCACCAAAAGAGAATTTGGTCGATGGTGTTGTGTAAGACTTGATAAGATAAAATGACACTTGAAGATACAAATAAGATATGAAACTAATGATTGACCAAGAGGAACTGAATGGATGCTCCCATATGTTTATGCATATAGTTCAAGCATATGTTCAATAGAATCTAACTAAGCATGGCAAAGTAATATTTTTCTCCACTTCAAATAATCTAGCAAAATTCTCTTTCATTGGAGGATAAACTTTATCACTATAAAATAAGCGGTGTTGGCTATATTGTTAGTGATTTAAGTCTAAACCCCATTGATGTAATTGACTGATTTATTATGGAAAATTAGTTTGGTTTTAGTTTAGAGTCTGTCAGTGTTAAGGGTGAAGACCTGATTGATCAGACTGTATGCCTGAGTGTTCGGAATGTATCCGTTGGACTTCACTGACTTATCTTCGTTGATCTGGCACAACGGTTACATGCAAAGAAGTGCGTTTACAAGAAAGTCCCTATTATCTGGACACCTCAAAGGGTATAACGGTAATAATCTTCAAGGACATTCAAAGTTAAGATTACCATGTTTACTTAGAAACAAAGTCTATTTAAAGTGAGTTGATTCAAGAAGTAGAACAACACAAGAGAAACCATTTGGACTTAAATCACAACCATCTCTCCCTTAGTTCTAACAGTTTTACTCTGATTAGTTTATCTTCTCCATACCTAAGTTCTGAATATCTAAGTTGAAGAACTTGAGAATACAATCTCCGATGCTTAATTCGTAAACATGAAGACCATGTAGTTGTGGTGCAGTGTAGAGTGAGTTAGCGGAACGGACTGTGAATGAGCGGCTCTCCAAGCAAGGGATTTCCTTGGACCTTTGACGCACGGATCTCTATTCTCGACAATCTGCTATAAGCCTTAGTTAGTTAGGCACTTACATTGTGGGGATCACTTGGGTTAGATTGTATTATCTCTTACCTTATGTACTTTTGGTGTTGAAGATATTGGATTAGACGCACTAATGGTCGTCCCCCCATATGTCGATACAAGTTATATCGAACTAACTAACCAATATCCGTGTCATTTTATTTTTTGCCTTTATTTTTCGCACTTAAATATCTGTATTGTTGCATTCTCTGATAGATGTATGATATAGGGTTTTGATTGATTGTCATCGTTGTATAGATTAGGTAGAATTCAAATCAGTCATTAAAGAATATTGAGATAAGTAGAATTTCAATTAGTATTATAGCTTTTAAATCTAAAAAGTGACTTGATCAGTAGGGAAACTCAATTTTACTATAATTCTTGATATTCTTGACTGAAATCTCTGATATTGGTTTTAGTTGTGAAATCTTGATATTTGTGTGCATAGATTTTGTGTGTTTCGGTGTTTGGATATCTGACTTACTGGAGGGATAGCAATATGAAGCCTCTGGAATTGGATGGAACAAACTATGCATTCTAGAAAGCCAGAATGGAAATCTACCTCCAAGCACAAGGGACCATGGTTTGGCGTACGTTAATCATTGGTTGGGAACCTCCCAAGGAGAATAATGATGATGGCACAACAACGCCCAAGCCAGAGATTGACTAGACTAAAGATGAGATCAATAGATCATACTACAACAACAAAGCACTAAACTCGATTATTGGTCCCTTACATGAATCAGTCTTCACCCTTGTCACTAGAGTTCGTGAAGCAAAGAAAGCCTAGAAAATCTTGAAAACAAGGTTTGAAGGAACAAATGATGTCAAACGATCCAAACTCCAGATAGTACTGTCTGAATTCGAAGCACTAAGGATGAATGAGGAAGAATCCATTACTGACTTTCACAGTAGGGTGCAAGATCTGATGAATCGGGCATTAATTCTTGCGAAACCCTTCACCGGGTCAAGGGTGGTAAAGAAAATTCTACGATCTCTTCCTAAGAGGTTCCAAATGAAGGTGAATACTATTTAGGAAAACCAAGGACGAGAGAAAAAGATTGTAAGAGAATTAATGGGAAGTCTTCACAACTATGGGCTACAATTTCTTACTAATGAAAACCCTAATTTTGTGAAAAAGTGGAAGTTTGTTGCATTTTCTGCTGATCTTGAAAACGAGTCAAACAATGATGAGTTAGATGATGATTCTTTGGCACTCTTAACAAAAAACTTTAAGAAGATTCTTAAAGGTTTCAATCGATAAGGTGAGAATTAGACTAGAAGGAATCAGTTTTGTAACCCCTCGGTTTTTCCGACAAAGTTAAGGTTCTAGAATATAGATATAAAATTTTTTAAGCTATGACATTTAAGAGAAGGCTTCTCGGTGTTCGAAAGAATTTTTTTTTTAGTATAAGATTAGTTATCGATAAGCTGCGAACTACGTACCGGTCACGAACCGTAACATTTTTAAGGATGTAGATTCAGTTCGAATTTTCCTAAAAAAAAATTGGATTATTGAGTATCATATGATTAAGCCTGAACTTCTAGTTAGTTCAAGAAAATTTTAAACGGACTGTAAGGAGGTAAAATTGTTACGAACCTCGTACCTATATTTCGCGAGATACCGAAAAATTCCCAATTTTGGTGATTAGCGATGGGATTATTTTTAGGATAATTTTGGTGTTAGAATTTTCCCGAATTAAGTTATAATCCTCCGAGCTTTCATCTGATTTAACCATAAACTGGCCAAATAAATTGTGATCTTCCTAGAGACTCCATAGGGTGATGACATGTGGCAACCAAATCTAGCCTAAGATTGATCATTTAATGCTAGCATTAATGAGGTATGGTGCAATTGCACTTGATTTCTTAGTCTTCAAGCTAGAGCTCACATCATCATCTCTCTCATCCTACTCCATC
>NC_044916.1:21048531-21085564 GCF_003576645.1 Ipomoea triloba | reverse complement strand
TTTTTTAAACTTCTAAACTAAAAATGTTTTCAAACCTTTGTCTACTTTTAAGTGACAAATGGATTTTCTTACTTAGCCGTCGTGCTAACTACACTTCATTGTGTCCTTTATTAGATGCAGATTAGTGTGGACTCTAGTAGCCCGATGAGCTCTAAACAAGATGGGAGTGGATGTCGATGTTGTAAGTTTAGCCTTAACGTTTGGGTATAGGAGAGATACCTGAGCGTGGCGGTAACACCGAGTTTTCTGCTGGTTAGACGCTTCCGCAATGTATTGTAATATTAGGATTTTGTAATAAATCCCAGATGTGAAAATCGGGGTGTTACAAATTGGTATCAGAGCCTAGGTTGAACCTTTGGGAATCAGGTCGAAGCCTAGGTTGTATGGTCTTGTTTGTAGGTCTAGGATTGAAATTCGGAGAATTTGATTTTTCAAAGCCCAAGTTCGAGTCAGCCTAAGTTTGCTAAGACTGACCTAAACGGCTTTTTCAACTGAGTCTAAGTGTGAGTTTCTGGAGCGGAGGGCTTTTTCAACTGAGTCTAAGTGTGAGTTTCTGGAGCGGAGCTGGAGACCAACTGAGTCTAAGTGTGAGTTTCTGGAGCGGAGCTGGAGACCAGGCAGCGTCAGAAAGGGGTACCTCATCATCTGTATTTCGCCAGGCAGCGTCAGAAAGGGGTACCTCATCATCTGTATTTCGCAAAATCTCCTGATTCTAGAATGCTTTGATCAATATTTGTGTATCTTTATGTGCATTCTAGAATGCTTTGATCAATATTTGTGTATCTTTATGTGCATAATCATTGCTTATCATTGTTGTGAGTAAGCATAATAGTATAATGCGTTCCTAACTGTTATGCCATAGTTAAGATACCTGGTTGATGAGCATGACGAAGTGGATGTTAGGAATTGCTGGGTAGGACTTGTGTAGCTGCTATACTAACTGCGTAGCTAACTAACTCCTTAAGAGCTTTTACGCTTCAAGAACTAACTTGAAACTGTCGCTTGGTGAAGATGCCGCCGAGACGAAATGTGCCTGCGGGTAGCGACAATAACCTCTCTGCGGTAGATCGAATGGTTCAGGCCATGGAGAGAATGGCCGAGTTGATGCTAGCTCAACAAGGTCAAAACCAAAACCAGAGGCAGCCGAGAGTGGATTATGCTAAGGCGATAGCCAGCCGCCAGCCACCGTACTACACGGGTGAAGAAGACCCGGTAATCTTGGAAGAATGGATTAGGACATTTGACAAGCTGCTCAATGCAGTCAACTGTCCTGCAGATCAGCGAGTATCTTCCGCCATGTATTACCTGACAAAAGCGGCAGACAACTGGTGGTCAACAGCTGGGCCCGACTTACTGCAAAACCCAGACTTTGGCTGGGAGGAATTTAAGGAAGAATTGAGAGGACAATTTTACACGGAACGAATCAAGGGAATTAAGTGCGAAGAATTCTTGCGACTGAAGCAGAAGGGAGAAACTGTTCAGGTCTACTATGACCAATACGTGGAGCTGATGCGTTTCGCTCAAGAAATCGTGCCTGACGAAGCGAGTAAGGCCAGAAGATTCGTACGTGGACTGGATTGGGCTGTGAGAGGGGCGATTGCACCGTTTATGTGCACTACTCTCAAGGAGGCATATGACAGAGCATCCGACCACTACCAAGTGTACCTGGATCAGCAGGAGGTCTACGACAAGAATAAAAGGAAGGTTGATGATGGCCCGGGGAAGTTCAGGCCGGACAACAAGAAACCTGACCAGGGAAGATTTAATCCAATGCAAGGAGAAAGGAAGGGAGGAATGAATCAGAGGAGAAACTCAACTTGCCGGAGATGTGGACGGGATCACCTCGGAGAGAATTGCCAAGGGGAGAAGATTAGGTGCTTCAAGTGCGGTTTCTTGGGGCACAAGTATTACGAGTGCCGAACCAAGATGGATAATTTTCGGGATCCCTCTCAAGGAAACAATCAGAAAGGAGGATTCGGTGGGAATGCCGGCCAGAAGCCCGTGGAGATAAGAAATGGAGGAGGGAATGCCGGCCAGAAGCCCGTGGAGATAAGAAATGGAGGAGGCAACTTTCAACAAGGAAACTGGGGGAGGCCGACTAACGCAACTCAAAATCCCACCAACAAAGGGAAAGCACCCGTGGGAGAAAGCAGCACAGCAAACCAAGGCAAGATCTACGTCGTTAACAGCAAGCAAGCTCAAAACCAAGGCAAGATCTACGTCGTTAACAGCAAGCAAGCTCAGGCTAGCGGCAAGATCTACGTCGTTAACAGCAAGCAAGCTCAGGCTAGCGACGAGATCTACGTCGTTAACAGCAAGCAAGCTCAGGCTAGCGACGCCGTAACCGGTACCTTTCTCATAAACCTAGTGCTTAGCTCAGTATTATTTGATACGGGAACTACCAATTCCTTTATATCATCTACATTTGCGGATAGATTGAAGCTATGGTCTACCGTTAGGTTAGATCTAAATGTCAAAACCGCTTTAAGAATAGTAGTGACCCGTAGAGAGAGTTATGACAACGTTGCAATAGAAATAGCGGGATCTGGCTGTCCCGAAAACCTCGTTCGTTTTGAACTTGAGGGCATCGATGTAGTGCGTGGGATGGATTGGTTAGATAAGTATAAAGCCCGGATAGCGTGTAATGAGCGAAAGGTTGTCCTACGAGGACCAAAGGGAAGGAGAATATCCTACCGAGGAATTGGCAGGCAACCTGAGTCAAAGTTGTTGACAACACAGAAATTGAGAAAGTACGCTCACCAGGGATGCGTAGTGTATCTCTGTTTGGTGCAAGATGCCGAAATAGAAGAACCTGAGATTAATCGAATCCCAGTTATACGCGAATTCCTGACGTATTTCCCTGACGACCTCACGAAAATGCCGCCGGAAAGAGAAGTAGAGTTCACCACCGATCTCGTACCGAGAAACTCACCCATCTCGAAAGCACCTTATCGAATGCCACCCAGAGAGATGGAGGGGCGGAAGGCGCAATCGGCAGAACGGTTGGAGAAAGAATTCATCAGACCAAGTGTATCACCTTGGGGGCGCGCCAGTACTGTTCGTTAAAAATATATATATTATATATATATATATAGGAGCCTTAGACCGCGCGTCGATTATAGAGAACTTGATCGAGCCACAAGTAAAGAACAAATACCCGTTGCCGAGGATCGACGATCTATTCGACCAATTGAAAGGAGCAGGTGTATTCTCAAAGATTGACTTGCGATCAGGGCATCACCAAGTGTGAATCGCGAAGAAAGATATTTCTAAGGCAGCATCAAAAAAAAAAAAAAAAAGGCAAGTTTCGGGGACGAAACTATTTTTAAGGGGGGAAGACTGTAACCCCTCGGTTTTTCCGACAAAGTTAAGGTTCTAGAATATAGATATAAAATTTTTTAAGCTATGACATTTAAGAGAAGGCTTCTCGGTGTTCGAAAGAATTTTTTTATTAGTATAAGATTAGTTATCGATAAGCTGCGAACTACGTACCGGTCACGAACCGTAACATTTTTAAGGATGTAGATTCAGTTCGAATTTTCCTAAAAAAAAATTGGATTATTGAGTATCATATGATTAATCCTGAACTTCTAGTTAGTTCAAGAAAATTTTAAACGGACTGTAAGGAGGTAAAATTGTTACGAACCTCGTACCTATATTTCGCGAGATACCGAAAAATTCCCAATTTTGGTGATTAGCGATGGGATTATTTTTAGGATAATTTTGGTGTTAGAATTTTCCCGAATTAAGTTATAATCCTCCGAGCTTTCATCTGATTTAACCATAAACTGGCCAAATAAATTGTGATCTTCCTAGAGACTCCATAGGGTGATGACATGTGGCAACCAAATCTAGCCTAAGATTGATCATTTAATGCTAGCATTAATGAGGTATGGTGCAATTGCACTTGATTTCTTAGTCTTCAAGCTAGAGCTCACATCATCATCTCTCTCATCCTACTCCATCTCATTTTCGTAGATCACCCAAGGAAGAAGAAGAAAAAAATAAAATTGTTTAGTCTTCCATTGTGATCAAAGAGCTCCCAAGCATTTTTCAAACTCAAGTGTCTAAGTGTAGGTAAGATTTTAGACTTTGTTTGGTTGAAACCTTCTTAGAATTTAAGTGTAAACTAAAGGTGCAAGGAAATGTTGTTATTATGGTGATATTTTTAGGATCTTGGACTCAAAGGAAGGAAAACAACAATTTCTACCATTTTTTTTTTAGGATCTTCCAAAAGAGGTAAGGAATCCCTTTATTTGGTTGAGGTTGTTTGAAACTAGATAATTGATAGTAAATGATGAGATTAGGAGTTTTATGAATATGTTTTTATACATGATAATGGCTGAAAATGCATGTACATATTATATTTATGCCCATATAGGCTTATACTTGTGAAAATATTGACAAGAAATTTAGCTAGTCTCTGGCAGTGACTTCCGAGAATTTCTGGGAAAAATCGGTAAGGTATTTTGACCCTAAATTTTTTGGACATGTAGATCTATAAGTGTAGAACCTACATATAAAATTTCATAATGATCGGAGTAGTATAAGTATGGTCTCCGGAATTTTTCCCAAAACTAGTCCAGAGAGGAAAGATGCTGGACAGCACACTGCCAAGGGCAAAAAATGGAATTTTCTGTGTTAATTCGTGAACCCCAAGGGCAAAAAATGGAATTTTCTGTGTTAATTCGTGAACCAAAATGACCCAAACTTTTTATGGACATCAAGTACTATGAGTTAGGGTTCTACCATAAAACTTTCAAGTGAAAAAGAGTTCGGGAACTATAGTTACCGGCTTAATCTTTCGGACTGCGCCATGCTGAAAATTTCTGGACAGAATCGGTTATAAACAGTTTTTACAAAATATCTTTGTAACAAAATTAGTGACGAAATTTTGGGATGTTACAACCATATTGGAAGAATTAAATTATTTTGAAAATGCTATTTGATTCCAGGAAAGAAAAGAAAATGTTTTCAAACCTTAATTCTAGTAAAAGTGGTGAAGGATCTTGTTAACCACGGAATAAAGATGAGCTTAAAGTGCCTATTCCGCATGGTAATTATGTGTATGATCATTCATACTGTGGGCGAAGTCTATTCGCCGAGTACTATATCACCCGGAAGGAAAAGGACTCCTACGGGGGTGTGCACACTTAAGTATAGTCACTCTATGTTCGGGTAGGTGTCGTTCTTATGAACCTAGTGAGGCTAGCTAGGAATCATTCCAACGCTCCTATAAGTCCAGGGGATCAGTATTAGACCGGGCGATGACCACTGAACCCGAGTTCAACGATCCAAGTGGTCAAAAGTGGAGAAAGACTCCAAAGGCCTCACACTTTCTATCTAGAACTAAGTGGAATTTTGGAAAAGTGGATGTAGTTACGCTGTAGCTACGGGAAAGAAAGATGTGACAAGTTTTTAAGTACCCAAAAGTTGTGGGTGATCTCTCTCTTTGAAAAGTGAAAAGTGATGAGAATTTCATTATGAGGGAAAAGTTTTTCTACTAATGTGATTACAAGCAAGATGTGTGATTTATGTTTTCTACTACTTACTAGCATGCTTAATTGTTTAATAATATATTATTGGGTATGAAAATGATTACCAAATGACCTTGTCAAAAGGAAAAATGACATGAGATGTCATTGAATTTTGCTCATAGTGCATGCAAGTTGCTCTTTATAACTGTTGCAGGTAGAATCTTGCAAATGAGTAAGGTATAGGGTTTTCTATGTAACAATTTTTACAAAACCTTTATTTAGTTTTGAATAACCCATGGATATCCTTACTTAGCCGTCGTGCTAACTACACTTCACCGTGTCTATTATCAGATGTTGTCTAGCGTGGGCTCTTGTAGCCCGATGAGCGATCAGATGTTGTCTAGCGTGGGCTCTTGTAGCCCGATGAGCGTTGAGAGCTCATCTAAGTTGTGTTTGCAGTGTTGGACTATGATGACTATGTGCAGATCCTGCTTGATGATGACTCCTGCTCCTCCTGCTCCGCCCTTTACGAAGTATACTGTTTAGAACAACTCCTTCTTTTTGTTGTGTGAATATCTTTGTAGCCTAGTATGGCTAACAAGATGTGAACAACCTAAACTTTCACGTTTTTGGACCCAATGGGTCGATCCTTGTATATATAGTAGTAGCTAACCTAGTTACCTTCCTTTCTTTCCGCTGCAATATATACGTAAAGCTTTTGTCAAGTAGAAAGCGTGTGAAACAGTTTCCTTCTTTAGCCTGTGCATCTAGAGTGGACTCTTTCTGGATTTGATTGGGTTCAGTCTAGGTGTGGCGGTAACCACTCCGGATGTACGGTATAGCCAAGCCGGGGTGTTACAAGTTTAGATCTGGAAATTCAATGAGTAAGAATAATTCAATTAATACTATTGGTTCAAAAACTAGTCAATCATGTAAATCAGGACAGTCTAAGAACACTCCATCAACTTCAAACAAGTCTTTAAATTAGTCTGCTCAATGTCATAAGTGTGAAGATTTTGGGCATATTAAAGCTGAGTGTCCAACATATCTTAAGAAGAAAAAACCAATGATTGCCACAACATGGAGTGATGGTGATGATGGAGATGCAGACTAAATAACTGATGAAAATACTAGGGATTTTTTGACATTCTCCACTCCAGATGAGGAACTGACAGAAGCAAAAGATGATGACAATATGCTATTTGATGGGAACAACTCGTCAAGATCAACCGAAACCTGAACGAATATCTAAGGAATCATAATGAAAAGGTCAAGAAATTGACTGCTGACCTTTTGATGAAAGACGATCTCATAAGTCAGATAAGGATACCGGAAGGAAAATTAATGAAGGAATTGGAAGAAATGAAGCATAATACCAAGATGATGGATACTACACCAACACTAGACGAAATCCTAGATTCTAGCAGAAAAGCTTCCAACAATAGAACTGACCTTGGTTTTGAAAGCGGTCAATCATCAAACTCCAACACAGTGTTCATTAATGGAAGCACTACTGCTCCAACTTCATCTAAATCAATGTTACCTGTCCAACAGTCACTTCATTCAAAGAATAAAGGAACATACTCGACCAGAATGTTAGTATTTTTATAAGGATCAGAGAAAAGAGAAGTATCTTCTAAAGAGTATTACTCCTTTCAAGAAACAAATTTGGGTTAGAAAGACTAACATAGTCTGCTATCCAACTATATTTCTGCCAGCGGCCTTAACTGAAACCTTGCGGTATTTCGATAGTGGCTGTTCTAGACATATGATTGGAAATTCTTAACATCTAACTAATGTCATGCCTAACTCTGGCTCAGTGAGATTTGGTGATGGTAATAACGGAAACATTGTAGGTAAAGACACTCTGAATGTACCTGGATTACCACATTTAGAAGATGTATTGTTGGTTCAGGGTTTGCGAGTAAATCTTATAAGCATAAGTCAACTGTGTGATGAAAACTGGAATGTCTGTTTCAACAAGGATTAGTGTAGTGTTCTTGACATGTCAAACCACATTGTAATGGAAGGTATTCAATCCTCTAATAATTGTTATATTCTAACAAATGATATGATTTGTAACAGGACAAAATCAGAAGAGTCGAAGCTATGGCATAAACGACTAGGTCATATGAATTATCAAGACATGGATAGATTGATAAAGCTAGAAGTTGTTCGAGGAATACCTAAAATGAAAGTGGACCATGATGGAGTATGTGGTGCATGTGCCATGGGCAAACAAACAAGAATACCTCACAAGGCTGTAAAAATCATTATGATTGAGCAATGTCTAGAACTGGTTCATATTGACCTAACGGGATTGACACAGACAGAAAGTATAGGACGTAAGAAATGTATTTGTGTATGTGTTTATGACTTCTCTTTTTTTGCTGGGTAGCCTTTTAAGGGAAAAGTCAGAGGCCTTCGATGCATTTAAAGCACTATGTCTACGCCTACAAAAAGAAAAGAATGAACCAATCATCAAAATTCTAAGACTTAGGAGTGATCATAAAGGGGAGTTAAAAAATGCTCTTTACTCAGACTTCTGCTCAAAAAATGGCATTGCACATGAGTTCTCTACCCCACGCACTGCTCAAAAAAATGGCACCGTGGAAAGGAAGAACATAACACTACAAGAGATGACTCGTGTCATGTTCAATGAGTCAATGCCAGTCATTTACCTCAACACTTCTGGGCTATGGCAGTACACACAACCTACCACACTTCTGGGGTGAGGCAGTACCTAAGACCTGGCACGACTAAGACTCCATACGAAATATGGAAGGGTAAGAAACCTAACGTAAAATATTTCCAATTATTTTTACTAAATGCTTTATTCTGATTGATCGTGAACAAAGAGGAAAGTTTGAACCCAAAAGCGACGAGGGAGCATTCCTTGGATACTCGCCAAATAGTCGAGCTTATAGGGTATATAATAGGAGAACACGAGTGATTATGGGGTCAGTAAACGTTGTAGTTGCTGATGAGCCAGATGAACCAGACATCCTAACAATGTCTAATGATACACTAGAGACTCAATCAGACACAGCTCCTAAGCCAGCAGATAACTTAGACAATACTGATCAATTGCATGAAGCAGTAGATGAACTACCCCTAAAGACAATGATGAAGAAGAAGAGATATCTCAGCCAATTTCGGACAAAAATGGGAGAAATGTCCCTACCAGAGTAAAGAAGAATCATCCTTAAAACATCATTGTTGATCCATTAGTTGGCATACGAACAAGAAGTAGAGTCAGAAATAATCTAGTCGAACTTGTTGGATTTTGTTGTTGCACTTCAAAGATAGAACCCAAGAATGTGAAGGAAGCTCTTCAGGATGATCTATGGATTAAGGAAATGCAGGATGAACTAGCTCAATTTGAGATGAATCATGTGTGGGACTTGGTCCCTAAATTAGAAGGAGTGAACATTATTGGTACAAAATGGATCTTCAAGAATAAAACTGATGAAGCTGGTAATGTGGCATGTAACAAAGCCAGATTAGTTGCTAAGGGATACACTCAAATTGAAGGAATAGACTATGATGAAATATTTTCTCCTATAGCAAGACTAGAGTTAACCAGAATCCTTATAGTAGTTGTTTGTATACTGGGTTTCACACTGTTTCAAAGTCACGTTAAGACAACCTTTCTGAATGGTTACTTACATGAAGATATCTATGTTGTCCAACCTAAGGGGTTTGAGGATCCAAAACATCCAAACTATGTCTATAAACTGAGCAAAGCTCTTTATGGTCTGAAACAAGCCCCACGAGCATGGTATGAACGACTGGCATAATATTTGCTACGATAGGGATATTAGAGAGGAAGTGTTGTCAAAACGCTATTTTTGAAAACTACTGGTAAACAAAATTCAATTGCTCATATATATGTGGATGACATAGTCTTTGGATCTACATTTCAGAAATACACTGATGAACTTGTAGAAGTCATGAAAAGGGCATTTGAAATGTCAATGGTATGTCAACTAACTTACTTTTTAGGCTTACAAGTAAAACAAGGATTTGATGGATACTTTATCTCACAAGAAAAATATGTCAATAACCTAATCAATCAAGAAGTTTGATTTGGAATCAAGTAAGTTTCCAAGAACACCTATCTCTACCTCTACAAAATTATCCAAAGATGAGGCAGGACAACCGGTGGATCCAACACTTTATCGAAACCTAATTGGAAGTATATTGTATTTAACAGCAAGTTAGCCATATATAATGCACAGTGTAGGTATGTGTGCTAGATATCAATCAGCTCCAAAGGAGCCACACCTTATTGCAACCAAAAGGATTCTAAAATATGTTAAGAGAACTGAGCAATATGACATTTGATACTCTAAAGATAGTGAAATATGCTTAGTATGATATTGTGATGCAGATTGGGCATGCAACATCAATGATCGAAAGAGCACCTCAGGTGGATGTTTCTTTATTTGGAAAAACTTGGTCTCATGGCTGAGTAAGAATCATAACTCCATTTCCCTGAGTACAGTTGAGGCAGAATACATTGTGAGTCGAGGGTGTTATGCACAACTTTTGTAGATGAAACATATGCTATTAGATTATGGAATAGCTCAGGATACGATGACACTATACTATAATAACATCAGTGCCATAAATATCTCAAAGAATCCAGTGAAACACTCTAGGACAAATCACATTGCTATAAGGCATTCATTGCATAAGAGAGTTAGTAGAGGAAAAGGAAATTGAGCTAGCTAGTATATGTTCAGACAGAAAAACAGTTGGCGAACATCTTGATTAAGCCTCCTGATGCTAATAGATTTGAGATCCTCATATCAGAATTGGGGGTCTGTCGCAGAGATTGTTGAGTCAGTTTTCAAATCGGAAGGTACAATATCGAATTTTATATTAGTCATTTAAACAGAATTATATTGATAAGTATGGTATATATTCAAAAATTTGATCCTTCCTTCTTAAATGTTAACCGTTGCTCCAATCCAACAATTTCTCCTAAACTCTAGCCAAAATTCCTTGATTATCTCTACCAAACTAAAAGAGATAAGTTTTCATACCAAACTTATCCCACTTATTCAGTACATCCCATCATTTCTGCATCCCTATCACTGTGCTCTACGTGTCAGATTGCATTTATTCCAAATGACCGTTTGTGTAGAGGAAGGGAATCAATACTCTTCATTTTTTCAAATCAAGCCAACTTGTATTCTTTCATCCCTACTATCATTGCCTCAAAACAAAAGATCATTCTCATCTCTACTTCAAATACATTAGAAAAATACCCAAAACCTAGGGTTTATACACCTTCAAAAATCATAGCAATGGCGGATGCGGTTACGAACATGATAGTCAGGCTACTCAACACTAACGGTTCACCAGAAGATGCATTGAAGTTGGTGACTCAGTTTCTCAGTATAGCTGTTCGTAAGCTTGATCCCGAGCTAATCAATGAGATTATCTCTACTGCCATTCACAACTTTTCAGAGTTTGTCGATCAACTGGAAATAGAGGACGCAACAAAGCTTTTCTCAATCGCAAGTGACTTACAGGAAGTTCAACCTATTCATGTACCAAAACCAACTGATTGAAACAGGGTTGGAGCCTTCTTTTGTTTCTTCGGTGAACAATCCCTAGCATGGGAAAAATCTCACAAACATGCGAAAAAACATGCTAAGCATCAGATTTAGATTATCCAATCTCAAACTAGGTCATCATCCTCTACTCCTACTATAGATTTATCTTCTGAAAATCCAATAGTAGATGATGTTATTCCATTAGATGAGTTTACTCCTATATATGTCGATGTGAACAATGAAATACATGTTTTTGTTTCCTTAAGTCAATTAACTGTTCCAGTTGTTCCAGTCTCTGAATCCCATGTTTTACCAAATGAGTCAATCTTTCTTGTTAATGAGTCTAATGATCCTAAACAGAGTGTGTATGAAACAAATGTTGGTGTTCTTGTTTATGTGTCTCAAAATTTAAGTCAGTTACATTCGACTATTACCAGTTGTATGATCTCCCTATTAATCCTATCATAGCTGAGAAAGACTTTATTGCTACTCCTAGCTATTTCATAAAGCCCAAAACTATTCAAGAACTACCTGGTGATGTTGAAATGAGTGAGGCAAATGATGTGCCCACTAAGCCTGTTATTGAATTGAGTCATTCAGAATTAAAAATAGCTCACCCATGGTCATATATGTTTAAAGTTCGAAACCTTGATTCTGTGTTCTCTGAAGTTTTTGTAATCCCACAATCTTCTCTGTTAGTGCCCAGTTCTCCTACCAAGGAAACTAGACAATCCAAAATG
Organism: Ipomoea triloba; assembly: GCF_003576645.1. NCBI lineage: Eukaryota > Viridiplantae > Streptophyta > Magnoliopsida > Solanales > Convolvulaceae > Ipomoea > Ipomoea triloba. The sequence continues at coordinate 21,073,780 of NC_044916.1, read as the reverse complement.
AAAGGCATACCTACAAAGTTCACTGAGTCTGTATTTGATCCTGTCTTGAATACTTGCTCTGAAAAGAAGAGGAAAGCAACGGTGACTACTGATGTGGAATCTGATCCCCCAGTATAGCAAGTGTTTAAACAATTGTGGTTTGCTACCAAAGAGAAATAAACAGTAATTGCTCCACCACCAATCCCAAAAGGAGTGAAGGCAAAACCTACCAAGAAGAGGAGTGTCGCACTTGAGGTTGTTGTTGAATCACCTGAGTATGCAAAATTCTTGCCTATATTGGTCAATGTTGAAGCGAAGGAGAAGTGATCCTTAACAATAAAAAAAGGGGGGGGGGGGGTTAATTGTCCAGAGAAGCATTAGTGTGAATCAACTAAATACAGTTTGTGACATTGTTCCATTGCTGCAAGAAGTCGGTTTGATGCCCACTGTTTAGGATGTATGACAACTAGGTTATTGATGTCAAAGATTGGGAATCACTCCCGAGTTTAGCATTCTCTTGCAGATGTCAATTTTTGAAATGTTAACAAGCTTTTATACTAGGGAATAGAGGTCAAACATGTCATGTACATGGTCACTATGTGCAAGTTTGGAATCAAACATGTTACAGTAACAAGAGAGTAAAGCAAGTATTCAAAGACAATAGTAAAGAGAGCTTAGGAATAAAATTGCTATCTAGTACATGATGCTTCTAGTATCTAAAACTTAAGTTGTGTTCATTGCAATGATGACATTCAAGTGAGGTTTTACTAGTACCATTCACCTATTGGTCTACTAAGCATTCTCTTGGCATGGAGCACTTTTAGGTGACCATTAACCTAAGAGACATTTTATCAAACATGTTGTCTTCACCTCAATTCTTATTTAGGCCTTTCAGAACTTAAAGCAAGAAACTACCTATGATTAGGAGTTACAATGAATCTAACAAAACCTTGCCTAGACTCATTGCCTTAGAACAATCTCTAGAGTTAGCCACCCTCAGAAAATGCAAATAAATCATCATAGATAACATGAACTTTCATCAATCAATTGCAATGCAAAAAACTAATTGGAATTACAATTCACACTAGCATTATGCACTAGATTTACAACTCAATTCCTAATTAAAACCTAGCCACTCATGCAAACTATTGAATTCAACATTGTATCTAAATTCACCAAATCAAAAGCAAGTAAAGCAAGAAAGTAAAGTACCTAATTGATTGAAAGTAGATTCAATGCTACAAAGTGAGTTCTAGGAAGAGGAAGGTTGTCAAGCTCCCTTCTCCAAGAAGATCTTCAAAGTTACAAGATGAAAGCTAGAGAGAGAAAGTAAAGTGAGTCTAAACTGATCTAAAATGAATCCCCCTTCTAAAAATATCTAAATCCATCTTATATAGCTTCCCGCCAAGAACTTCCTTCAAAATCCTTGTTGAGCTCAGCCCACGATTCGATCCACGAGTGTAGAGCGCTTGTGGATTGTGTCATTTACTCCAGCCACATCTCACCCACGAACATGGTCCTGGTCGTGGAACCTACTATTTTTTATCCATGATGGCTCCACGATTGTAGACACCTCGTGGACACGTACTGTTTTTTATCCACGAGTGATCCACGATCATGGAGGCTCTATTGACTGCCTCTCTTTCATGTTTCTGCCTTGGAATGCTCCCGATTATGTCCAGATGCCTTCCCTTAAACTCTATACCCTTCAAGACCACTAAAGTGCAAGATATGATAGAGTTTGCAACACATTAGCACATCTAAGCATTTTAAGACCATAAATCAACCACAAAGGATAACATTTGAACATAGAATGACCCCATAAACACCCTTAGATATGAGTGTCTATGGCACTTATCAGTGTAGGTCCCTATTCGAAGTTGCTTGCATGTGAATTTTATTGTAACCTGACTGAATTGATCAGTGATCCCTCTACCAAGAAGTTGTATAATATATAAAGAAGCTAGAAAAGAAGAATAGAGAAAAGAAATATAAAAAGAAAGGGAAAGTCTTGAGGAAAATTGTAATATTTAGGGGTTGAGCTGTTACTTATGAGGAAAAGTGTAATACTACTCACGAATAAATTGATTGATTGTTACTTTTGAGAGAAATTGTAATAAATATGAGGAAAATGTGATACTTTTTTATTTTAAAAATAATTTTAAATCAAAATGTAATATTAGATGTTGAAGAGTTATTTAGAGAAAAATTCCAAAACTTATTAGGTAAGTTCTAATTAAAACTTATGAGGAAAAGTGTAATACTTATGAAAAACCTAACCCATATCACGAATGACGATCGGTGACACGATCTCATCCAAGAATTTGCCTATATAAATATATGGTTCAAATGAGAACAAGGTCCTCTTGTTAAAAGTGAGAACTGATCACAACCGCCCAATCAGGGATTCATCAATGGTTGAAAGTTTTAGTTTTAAATAATAACATGGGGTAAATTTTGTAATTATTGAAAATTTTCATGTCACAATATTTATAAACATCGTCCCACCTTTTTTCTCCATATTTTTCAGCAACCCTCAACCGATGATTTACCCAAATAGATCAATCAACTTTATCATCATATTTCACACACACAAACACACATATGAGACAGATCAAATAAAAAATTGACACTCAGGTGTAAACATGCATTGCGCAACACTACAAATTGCATCTATTGATACATAGTACACACAAATTACAACTCTAAAATCCCACCATGTGAAACTACAAAGTGCATGCCCTTGATTGTATGTAAAAGTGCACTCAAATAGTTGCACTATTACATATCATTGAGTGTAGTTTGTAGTAATGCTCGGTGCCTTAAAGTTTATAGCAATAACAAAATTATAATTGCGTTTTACCTTATTTTAAAGTCATTGATTTTCAAAAATCAACGTTTAGAATGAGTTCTTAATTTTTTCCTAAGAACAAGTTTTAACATCAACGTGCCCCCCACCCCCACCCCCACCCCACGCCATCCATACATAAATATACATATACATACACACACAATGTGTGTATGTGCATGCACGCGAGCATGTCTTCTAGTAAAAAAAAATGAGGGATCTCATCCCTTTATTCTGCCTAATGACTAGGAAATAGAGGAAAATGGAAAAATAGATGTGCCATTTTTGTAAATTTTACAACTGGATGTGAATTATTGTACTAAAATTTGATAATATATTCAATGATAACTAACATGGATTCAAGATTTGTAAAACATACACTCAAGTTAGTTGCACTTTAATTAATATAATTCCCTATTTTCTTTCTTACTAAACCAGTAAACCTCATTCTAATATCAATTTTTATATTTTAAAAAGAATTTTGAAGAAAATTTTCTTAGAATGACTTTAAGAAATGATTGGAAAGGTGTACGTGTTCAAATCACATGTAAAAAGATCATTGTCATCATTCTTATTGGCTTTTCTAACAAAATAAAATAAAATACAGAATATATAATTTTTAATCTAGAGTGCGTGAATCTCCTATAAGACCATCTCATAAATCTCGATCTGCGAGACATGTTAGGTTTGTAACATTTTCCTGTTATTATTATCATAATTATTATAACATTAGGATTAGTTATAATAATATTAAGTAATTGATATGTGGTGCAACACTAATAACCTAATAGCTGGACTCCCATTATGATTAGGAGTTTGGTTAGGGTTTAGGAGACCTATTGGAATACAACCACAATGATGGCCAGTGGTTATACATAGGGTCACAAGTCCTCTCACAGCTTAGACTACATTCCTCATACACCATCTAGAGAGAGCTGAGCCCAGTGAGAGACAACAACGCTTACGCGAAACTCTGCTGCAGTCCGGATCATTCAACCTTTGTTGATTAAGAGTTATGGCTGGAGGTTAGTACGATCCTGTTATCACATATTATGGTTACATGTGATATAATTATTCTAACAGTTGGTATCAGATTCCTGTATAATCTCTGCCTGGTTCTATTAATTGCATATACGTGATATTTAAATATGTTGTATACATTATACAATTAAGTTACATATTTAAATTTTTGCAATTAATTCGGGCTACTGTAAATATTTTTGTTGAATTATTTTCCGCATAAAGAGTCAATTAAACAAAAGTCAAAATTAAACAAAATCAATTGGAATTTTTTGGTTTTGGTTGCTACACTGTTTTTTTTCCTCCGTCAAAACTGCTAAACGGATAACTGTATTCACCGGTGGCCTGGAGTGACGGAGGATGACGGCTAAACGGCGGTAGCTGGTTCGGGTTGCAACGGCGACGGAAGGCGGCGGACGACAGTTTTGGCGTCGGAGTTGCGATGGATGGCGGCGGCAGTGGCGGTGCTGGGCTTCCCGGCGTCGCTACTGTCCTCTCCTTCCTCAGGCAACGCCGGCGTCCAGTCCTTGTCGTTTTCGTGGCTACTGGTTCCGTTTCTCGCTGCTGGCTTCCCGTCGACCATGGCTGCTGAACGTTGAAGCTTGAAGAAGATGATGAATGGTTGTTTTTGGGCTGACTTTGCAATGGGCTTAAAATTTTTTTTTATTTATTCTGGGCTTGTTTGGTTGGGCTCTCTAAAGTTTTATACCTTCATCATATTTGGACTTCTTCACTTAAATTATCCAATTGAATTTTGTCTAAAGTCAATATTAAAATTATTATTAAATTTTGAACAAATTATTAAGTTTTAAATTTGTTTGAATTTTAATTTTAATATTGAATTTTGATTTAAATTGCATTAAGTGTAGCAATTTGAATGTTTAATTGAAGTCAATATCAAAATTATTATTCAGTTTTGAACAAATTATTAAGTTTTCAATTTGTTCGAATTTTAATTTTAATATTGAATTTTTCAGTTAAATTGTATTAAGTGTTACAATTTAATATTTGGTTATGGAGTATGAGTTAGTAATGTGCATAATTTGAGCATGCTATGTATGTCTTTACTGCAATAATTATTTTTGACTGTTATAATTATGCCTCTAGAAAAGCATGTTCATTAAGACTGAATTTAGAGCCTTTTAGGTCTGAATTGTATGCTTATTATGCATGATTTAGTGCCTTTTAGGTGAATTTAGTGCCTATTAAGAATAGATTATGCATATTATTACTCTTTCAGTCAATACTCCATTCGCGATTCTTGTTAAAGGATCTTAAAGCACATAAAGTACATAAAACTCTTCATAGTTTTACCGTATTTAAAGCCTTATCCTTAAGTGATTCTACATTCTTATAGATCAACCTAACGATTTTACTTTAAATATGAGAACACATGATTTAGGGAAGTTTCTTGGGGAGGAATACTAGTTCTCTGGCCCTGGCTTAAAACGCCTTGCTGGCTGAAACCGCTAAAATGCCTTCAGTCATATTGCTACTAGTCCCCTTGCGACGCTACTCTGTCTAAGGAGTTGGTTTTTAATGGAGCTTTAGCACCAACCAACTTTCCTGGGAGTATACCTAAAGATTGTCTATAATGTTTTAGTTTAATTTGTTTGATTAGGCTTTAAATACCCTTGCTATTGTGATTATGTTTAGTTTTGGTCGATTAAAGAGTAGCCACAACATCTTTAATTTACTGAAATTTCACAATAAGTATTAATCACATACAGTTTAGGCAAGAATCTTGTGATTAATTCTGCGTAATATGGCAAAATTTAGCCCACAGGCAATTTTGTTATGTTTGTAGGGTTAATTAGGATTAAATACTAAACTATGATCATAATTTGCCCACAGGGATTATGTATCGGCATATAGTTTGGTAGGTTTGTCATTAAGGGTGGAAAAAAACCAAACGCAAATCATACCAGTTTGTTTCCATCATTCAGTTTGATAGATTCATTTTGCGTAAAAATTTAGCCCACAGGCAATTTTTATGGCATACGAGTTTATCTTTTACATAATTTACATTGGTAATATTATGTACTACAGTTACTCTCTCTCTATTATGTGCCTCGAAAATTCCTAACCAAGCTTTCTTTTTTATTCTTCACAGCAACTCTACCCATTACTCAAACAATAACAATTGATATCCCTATGCTAGACGATGATAACCACAAAGAGTGGAAAGAGGCTATTCTCCTACATTTAGGTTTGTTAGGAGTGGATTACGCTGTTCTCAATGATGAGCCACCCGCGGTTACTGCGGCAAGCACTACCGCACAAAAAGAACTGTGGGAGCGATGGGAGAGATCCAATCGCATGGGCGTGCACCTCATCAAGTCAAAACTTCCTAAGGGAATACGGGGTACCGTTGAAGACATTGAGAAAGCTAAGCCTTTGCTTAAAGCCATTGATGATCAATTCGTTGATTCTAATAAATCTTTGGCTAGCACACTCATACTGAAGTTTATCAATCTGCGTCTTTCCACTGTTAAGGGAACACGTAAACACATCATGCAAGTTAGAGAAATTGCAACTCAATTGAAGAAGTTGGAGATCATTTTACCATATTCTTTGGTGGTGCATTTTGCACTCAATACCCTTCCTCAGGAGTATAGCCCATTTAAGATTTCCTACAATACACATAAAGTGAACTGGTCTATCAATGAATTGACCTACAATACACATAAAGTGAACTGGTCTATCAATGAATTGATAACCATGTGTACTCAAGAGGAAACAAGGCTTCTGACTGAGATTGGGGAAAGTGCTTTTATGGCCACAACAAGGTCCAAGGGAAAATCTGGAAAGACCAAGGGTTCCACCAAAGCAGCTAAGGGCAAATTAACAAAGACCAAGGGTTCCACCAAAGCAGCTAAGGGCAAATTAACCCCAAAAGCTGACATAAAGAAGATACCTAAGGGCAAATTAACCCCAAAAGCTGACATAAAGAAGATACAAAAGTGTTTCTTCTGTAAAAAGAAGGGGCACATGAAGAAAGATTGTACCAAATATAAGAAGTGGAAATCCCAGCAAGGTACTGTTCCCTCTTCTTTTGTATGTTTCGAATCTAATATGTCAGAAGTTAATACTTATTCTTGGTGGGTTGACTCTGGTGCAACAATCCACATTGCAAACTCTTTGCAGGACATGACAAACCTGAGAAAGCCGACGAGAACTTAGTGTAGCATCTTCTCTGGAAACAAGATTGCGTCACCAGTGGAAGCTGTCGGAGTTTGCAATTTAGTTTTGGATAGTAGTTTTGTTTTGACGTTAGAAAAGACACTTTATGTTCCTAGCTTCTCAAGGAACTTAATTTCAGTTTCTAGACTTGTACCCTTCGGATTCAGTTTTGAATTTAATACCAATAATTTCAAGTTATTTCGGAATTCTACTTGTGTTGGTACTGGTACATTGTCTGATTGTCTCTTTCGTCTTAACTTAAAGAATGATTCAGTTTACAATTCTTTACACGTTCAAAATGGCACCAAACGGTGCAGTATTAACGATAATTCCTCAATGTTGTGGCATCGGAGATTTGGTCATATCTCCCTAGAGCGCATTAAAAGGTTGGTAAAGGATGGAGTACTATCTACTCTAGACTACACTGACTTTGAGACTTGAATTGACTGCATCAAGGGTAAGCAGACAAACAAGTCAAAGAAAGGTGCCAATAGAAGTTCAACGTTGTTGGAAATTATTCATACTGACATATGTTGTCCTGACATGATGGTGTCCGGTCAGAAATATTTCATCACCTTCATTGATGACTTCTCACGATTTTCCTATGTGTATTTACTTCATCATAAACTTGAAGCGTTGGATGCCTTTAAATTGTTTAAAGCTGAAGTTGAAAACCAATGCAACAAGAAAATACAGATAGTTAGATCTGATAGAGGTGGTGAATATTATGGTAGATATACTGAAAATGGACAAGCACCTGGTCCCTTTGCTAAGTTTCTTCAAGAACATGGGATTGTTGCCCAATACACCATGCCTGGTTCTCCAGACCAAAATGGTGTAGCTGAAAGAAGAAATAGGACCTTTCTGGATATGGTGCGGAGTATGCTTAGCAATTCTAAGCTTCCAAAGTCGTTGTGGGCTGAAGCACTTAAGACGGCAACGTATATATTAAACCGTGTTCCAATCAAGGCTGTCCCTAAGACACCATTTGAGTTATTCAAAGGTTGGAAACCGAGTTTGCAACATATGCGTGTTTGGGGATGCCCGTCTGAGGTGAGGATTCATAACCCACACGAAAAGAAACTTGACCCAAAGACCATTAGTGCTTTCTTTATTGGATATGCACAGTCGTCTAAGGGTTATAGGTTTTATTGTCATCTCATATTACTAGGATAGTGGAATCAAGAAATGCTAAGTTTCTTGAAGATGACTTAATCAGTGGGAGTGATCGATTTAAGGACTTAGTCCTTCATTTGATCATACGGACTCTCAGCCTTCTACGTCATCTAGTGGTGTTGTACTTATCCGCAGTGCTCATCCAGTTCTGCCTGCAGATATACCGCCCACTATTGAGATTCCACAAGTTGTTGAGGCTCAGCCTTTGGAATGACCAATTCAGGACTTACAGCAACCCCCTGAACCGGATTTTGAACCAATGGTTGAACCAAATCAGGATTTACAGCAAGATCCTAAACCGATGCAGACTGAGCCAATTCAAGAACTGCTCCCAGTTCCTGAAGAGGTTGTTGCCCCACAGCCTATGCAAGGTGGTGGAGAACCAACTTTAAGACGGTCTACACGGATAAGGCGATCAGCACTTCCTAGCTATTATGAAACTTATCTAAAAGAATCTGACATAGGAGCCGAAAATGATCCTGAAACATTTTCTCAAGCAACAAATTGTGCACAGTCTGACTTATGGCTTGAAGCCATGAAGGATGATTGTGCACAGTCTGACTTATGGCTTGAAGCCATGAAGGATGAGTGTGCACAGTCTGACTTATGGCTTGAAGCCATGAAGGATGAGTTGAATTCCATGAAGAGCTGGCTTGAAGCCATGAAGGATGAGTTGAATTCCATGAAGAGCAATGGGGTTTCCATGAAGGATGAGTTGAATTCCATGAAGAGCAATGGGGTTTTGGATCTTGTTGAGTTGCCTAATGGGGCCAAGGCCATTGGCTGCAAATGGGTTTTTAAAACTAAAAGAAACTCATTAGGCAACATTGAGAGATACAAGAAAACTAAAAGAAACTCATTAGGCAACATTGAGAGATACAAGGCCAGACTTGTTGCAAAGGGATTTACACAAAAGAGATACAAGGCCAGACTTGTTGCAAAGGGATTTACACAAAAAGAAGGAATCGATTACAAGGAGACTTTTTCTCCTGTATCAAAGAAAGATTCATTTCGAGTCATACTGGCTTTAGTTGCACATTTTAATCTTGAGTTGCGAGTCATACTGGCTTTAGTTGCACATTTTAATCTTGAGTTGCAACAAATGGATGCTTTAGTTGCACATTTTAATCTTGAGTTGCAACAAATGGATTTGAAAACTGCTTTCCTTAATGGTGATCTAGAAGAGGAGGTTTATATGAAACAACCTGAAGGTTTCTCTTCTACGGGTGGTGAGAATTTAGTCTGTAAGCTTAAGAAATCCATATACGGTTTAAAACAAGCTTCCCGTCAATGGTATATCAAATTCGATGGAGTAATTTCTTCATTTGGTTTTGTTGAAAATCCCTTGGATCCTTGTATATACCAAAAGGTGAGTGGGAGTCGAATATGTTTCCTTGTTTTATATGTGGATGACATCTTACTTGCCACCAATGATAAGGGGATGCTTCGTGATGTGAAACAATTTCTCTCTAAGAACTTTGACATGAAGGATATGGGTGATGCCTCTTATGTTATTGGCATTAAAATTCATAGAGATAGGTCCCGGGGCATACTGGGTTTATCTCAAGAAACCTATATAAGCAAAGTATTAGAAAGATTTCAGATGAAAAATTGTTCACCAAGCGTTGCTCCCATTGCAAAGGGGGACAAATTTAGTTTGGATCAATGTCCGAAAAATGACTTGGAGAAAGAATCCATGGAGAACATCCCTTATGCTGTAGCGGTTGGGTGTCTTGGATATATTCAAGTCTGTACAAGGCCGGACATTACTTTCGCGATTGGAATGCTCGGACGTTACCTACACAATCCGGGATTAGACCACTGGAGAGCTGTGAAGAAGGTTCTAAGGTATCTAAAAGGAACTAAAGACTACAAGCTTGGGTTTAGGCAGACGGACAATCTAGATGTTGTCGGCTACTCTGATGCTGACTTCGCTGGCTGTGTTGATTCTCGAAAATCAACTTCTGGGTACGTCTTTATTATGGCCGGTGGGGCTATCTCATGGAGAAGTGTCAAACAGTCCTTAGTAGCTACTTCTACATGCGAAGCCGAGTTCGTTTCCTGTTTCGAGGCTACTTCTCAAGGTGTTTGGCTAAAGAATTTTATCTCAGGGCTTAGAGTTATGGACTCTATATCAAAGCCATTGAAAGTCTACTGTGACAACTCAGCTGCAATCTTCCTGGCTAAGAACAACAAAAGTGGGAGTCGAAGTAAGCACATCGACATCAAATTCTTAACCATTAGGGAGCGTGTCAAGAATAAAGTTGTAATCATTGAACACATTAGGACTGAGCTGATGTTGGCAGATCCCTTGACTAAAGGCATGCCTCCATTTAAATTCAAGGATCTGGTTCAGAAAATGGGACTTTCATTTATTTTGTAATTTGTATATACATTCAGTTCAATAAAATTCTTTTGCATTCAGACATTTTCTCAATTAAGTGTGTACACCTTCATATTACTGAGAAAATGTACTAAAGTTGGACTTGAAATAAACATAGGGTTTGTTTCATTAAGTTTTGTTTCCTAATTAAGTGCTTAAGGGCAGTTTGCATTTGATCATAATGGATACTACTTGTATTAATGAGGACATATCACTATGGTCGGTGTTTTTCTGTTCTAGGGCAGGAGTGTTTGCACCAAGTGAGAGAATGTAACGTTTTCCTGTTATTATTATCATAATTATTATAACATTAGGATTAGTTATAATAATATTAAGTAATTGATATGTGGTGCAACACTAATAACCTAATAGCTGGACTCCCATTATGATTAGAAGTCTGGTTAGGGTTTAGGAGACCTATTGGAATACAACCACAATGATGGCCAGTGGTTATATATAGGGTCACAAGTCCTCTCACAGCTTAGANTGGCTTTAGTTGCACATTTTAATCTTGAGTTGCAACAAATGGATTTGAAAACTGCTTTCCTTAATGGTGATCTAGAAGAGGAGGTTTATATGAAACAACCTGAAGGTTTCTCTTCTACGGGTGGTGAGAATTTAGTCTGTAAGCTTAAGAAATCCATATACGGTTTAAAACAAGCTTCCCGTCAATGGTATATCAAATTCGATGGAGTAATTTCTTCATTTGGTTTTGTTGAAAATCCCTTGGATCCTTGTATATACCAAAAGGTGAGTGGGAGTCGAATATGTTTCCTTGTTTTATATGTGGATGACATCTTACTTGCCACCAATGATAAGGGGATGCTTCGTGATGTGAAACAATTTCTCTCTAAGAACTTTGACATGAAGGATATGGGTGATGCCTCTTATGTTATTGGCATTAAAATTCATAGAGATAGGTCCCGGGGCATACTGGGTTTATCTCAAGAAACCTATATAAGCAAAGTATTAGAAAGATTTCAGATGAAAAATTGTTCACCAAGCGTTGCTCCCATTGCAAAGGGGGACAAATTTAGTTTGGATCAATGTCCGAAAAATGACTTGGAGAAAGAATCCATGGAGAACATCCCTTATGCTGTAGCGGTTGGGTGTCTTGGATATATTCAAGTCTGTACAAGGCCGGACATTACTTTCGCGATTGGAATGCTCGGACGTTACCTACACAATCCGGGATTAGACCACTGGAGAGCTGTGAAGAAGGTTCTAAGGTATCTAAAAGGAACTAAAGACTACAAGCTTGGGTTTAGGCAGACGGACAATCTAGATGTTGTCGGCTACTCTGATGCTGACTTCGCTGGCTGTGTTGATTCTCGAAAATCAACTTCTGGGTACGTCTTTATTATGGCCGGTGGGGCTATCTCATGGAGAAGTGTCAAACAGTCCTTAGTAGCTACTTCTACATGCGAAGCCGAGTTCGTTTCCTGTTTCGAGGCTACTTCTCAAGGTGTTTGGCTAAAGAATTTTATCTCAGGGCTTAGAGTTATGGACTCTATATCAAAGCCATTGAAAGTCTACTGTGACAACTCAGCTGCAATCTTCCTGGCTAAGAACAACAAAAGTGGGAGTCGAAGTAAGCACATCGACATCAAATTCTTAACCATTAGGGAGCGTGTCAAGAATAAAGTTGTAATCATTGAACACATTAGGACTGAGCTGATGTTGGCAGATCCCTTGACTAAAGGCATGCCTCCATTTAAATTCAAGGATCTGGTTCAGAAAATGGGACTTTCATTTATTTTGTAATTTGTATATACATTCAGTTCAATAAAATTCTTTTGCATTCAGACATTTTCTCAATTAAGTGTGTACACCTTCATATTACTGAGAAAATGTACTAAAGTTGGACTTGAAATAAACATAGGGTTTGTTTCATTAAGTTTTGTTTCCTAATTAAGTGCTTAAGGGCAGTTTGCATTTGATCATAATGGATACTACTTGTATTAATGAGGACATATCACTATGGTCGGTGTTTTTCTGTTCTAGGGCAGGAGTGTTTGCACCAAGTGAGAGAATGTAACGTTTTCCTGTTATTATTATCATAATTATTATAACATTAGGATTAGTTATAATAATATTAAGTAATTGATATGTGGTGCAACACTAATAACCTAATAGCTGGACTCCCATTATGATTAGAAGTCTGGTTAGGGTTTAGGAGACCTATTGGAATACAACCACAATGATGGCCAGTGGTTATATATAGGGTCACAAGTCCTCTCACAGCTTAGACTACATTCCTCATACACCATCTAGAGAGAGCTGAGCCCAGTGAGAGACAACAACGCTTACGCGAAACTCTACTGCAGTCCGGATCATTCAACCTTTGTTGATTAAGAGCTATGGCTGGAGGTTAGTACGATCCTGTTATCACATATTATGGTTACATGTGATATAATTATTCTAACAAGGTTATGATGATTATGTAGTACTTATGCTGGAAAATGCAATACTAATTAGGAATAAATTATTTGTTACTTATAAGAAAAAAGATAATACTTTTAATTCAAAATGTAATATTTATTGTTGAATAGTTACTTATAAGAAAATGTAATATTAATTATGGATAAATTGTTTAATTGTTACTTATGAGAAAAAGTGTAATAATTATGATGAAAATATAATACTTTAATTTTAAATCAAAATGTAATATTAAGAGTTGAAGAGTTACTTAAAAATTGTAATACTTGAGTGGAAAAATGTAATACTTATCAAAAAGTATACTAGCTACTAGAATTGAAGATTGCATCAACATTTATTCATTACGTAATTAATTATTATGAATTGCTCGTTGGTTGGTGTGCCCAGCAACTTCAGACACATTATATATTGGATTAATTTTTGATACACCACCGATGTATAGATGCTATACACCGGCGGTGAATGAGAAGGTGACACATCATTAAAATAAAAGTCAATATTGACCGAACCTTTTTTTGCAAATATTTAAGACTTATATTTTATTAGGAAACTCTTTATTTCTAGTTAACAAAATATATCTACTTTCCTAAACATATTTATTACTTAATTATTTTCTATCTAATTTTCTAAATATTTTTATTAGATACATTATTAATTAAATGGACAAATGGTAATTATTATATATATATATATATATATATATATATATATATATGTTTAATTTTTTTTGGTTCCGTTCACAGTAATATTTTTTTATTTTCCAATGGGAGCGTAAATTGACAAATGCTCACAGTTTAATACTTTTTTTTGGTTAAGTAATAAATATGTTTAAAAATAATTCATTTTAAGTAATAAACAATTTGTACTTAAATGTTTAAATTTTTTTGGTTACGTTCACAATATTATTTTTTTATTTTTCAATGGGAGCGTAAATTGACAAATGCTCACAGTTTAATGTAAGCGCACTTTTAATTATTAGTCGATTCACTCTCAAACTTTGTTTAGTGCACTCTCAATGCATAATAATTACAAAAATGTCATCATATTTTTTTTTCTTATTTTGGGCCCGTCAAATAAATAAATGCACTCTAAATCTAGATAATTCCACATTTTTTACACAACATACACCCGTCATTATTGCTTAAAAACCCATTACTAACCATTTTCATAATTTGGCATGTGAAGCTTTTTGAGTTGCAAATCTCCAATGGATGGAATTGGTGGTGGTGAAGCCATGTGAGATGGTCTTATTGTAACAAAACAATAAAGCTAGCAGAATAAAGATTCTTAGCTTATCAAGTTGTAGTTAAGCCATCATGTTACAATGTCTTTTGATTTGTTGCCCAACAAATTTTTGTTTGAACACAATTAAGCTAAGCCATTGTTAGAATGACTCAAAAGCCGGACAATCAAACATGCTCAAAAGCAACTAATGATTGACAGGTCGAACTAAAACTTCTGTGTTTGTACTGAATTGGTACATAATGTATATTTATTATTGGGGAAATGACTATTCTCCAACTTTGAGACTCATATTCTCTGATTTGAAACATTGATTGACATCCAACATTGGAAGATTATTCTTGTTGTTTCAATTTCACATTATTTTATTCATTAACAGTAACAAGTTAACTTCAAAAGCTATACGTACGTACACCTTAAGAGCTTTGTAAAGGATATAATGGAAGTAATAATTATTTTTGCATTGTTCGATTTTAAATTTCTTTTTATTGAATTAACAATAACAAAGTCAATTAATTCCTCGAGAACTAATTTTCAAATTAATATTTTTCGACCTAAAATAATTCAATTAAACTTTGGGCTTTGAAGGAGGGCCCCACCCAAGGCTGCATCGCTTGGTCACCTAGTAATGCATTGCTCGAGTAGCAAATTTTACTGTGGATCATGGTTCATATGGCAGTATGGTACATTAAATAAGTATTATTTTAATTACACTTCAGTTTCATTTGACAATATTGTTATGTTTTCAGTTTTCATTTTCTCCACACACTAGTTTCATTATAACATTACTAAAGTAGCATTTTAATTTTACTACAGTTTCATTTGACAATATACATTATTACATGAGCTTTATTTTGTAGTTTTATTTTTCACACACACTAGTTTAGTTATAGTAATGCTACAGTATATTATTTTAAGAGAAAATTACACTTTTCGTTCCTAAGTTATAGGATAATTGTTGAATTCGCCCTTAAGTATTGGCCATGCTCACTTTTTGCCCCTAAGTTATCATTGATGTTGCACTTTTCATCCCTTTACTAATAAAACATTAAGGACGAATTTGCAATTTTAGTATAATTCTGGGACGAAAAGTGAGTACGAAATAACGAAATGTGCAACGCCAATGACAACTTAGGGACGAAAAGGGAGCATGACCAACACTTAGGACGAACTCTATAATTATCTTATAACCTTGTGACGAAAAGTGTATTTTTCCCTTATTTGAATTACACTCCAGGTTCATTTGACAATATATGTTATTATATATGACTCTGGATTTTAGTTTCATTTTCCAGACACACTAGTTTAATTATAACAATACTATAGTATCATTTCAATTATACTACAATTTCATTTAACAATATACGTTGTTGAATGAGCTCTATTTTTTTAGTTTTATTTTTCACACACTAATCTTATCATAGCAACACTAAAGTGTTTTTATTTTTTTAGTTTTATTTTTTCATTAAACAATTTCATTCGCCAATCATGGTCCACACAACACTATGTGGACCATGATCCACTGTATAACAATTGTTGCTCGACCTGGCCAAGCAACGACTAGCGGGTGATCATTATGAGGCAAGAGTTTAGCAATGAAGTAGCATATTTAACAACAAATATTTGATTATTAATCGTTTTAAATCCCATAATAAATAGATAGTATATATAATCATTATTAACAACAAATATACTTGAAGGATATAATATAGAAATGACTGTAATTTCAATTCCGTGAGATGAAGCATACCAAAGACTTTGTGATCAAGCGGCATGAAATGATTCTCTCAAATAGAAGGTCATGAGTTCGAGTCAAACCTGGTTCTAAAAACCTTGGTTAACCAAACAATAACAATGACTTTGATATCCATTCTTATTCGCTAAACCTGTGAACCAAACACACCCTTAGTTATTTTTTTTATTATAGATTTTTAATTATTTCATATAAACTTTAAAAGTGTTCAATTCAAATCTTTTAAGAAATCTCTTAAAGTCGGGTTGAGTGATATTCAATTTATACATTTTAAAAATCTTTAAATTAAAAGTCTATTAATATTCAAAAGGCTATAAATTTTTATATACTTCAATTTTTCTATCATAAACTTTCTCCCCACAAACTCTACCAACTTTTTATCCCGTCTAAACTCAATATACTTTTTCTATCCATCTAAACTCTATATATACATTTTCTTCCTCCCTAAATTCTACAAACATTTTCTTCTTGCTTAAACTCTACAATTTTTGTCTCCATTCTAAAATTCTACAAACTATTTATCGGTGCATAATTAAACTCCATAGACTTCTCCTTTGCTTCCCCATGACGCCCAACATAGCTATTCAGCTTTTCAAATCATATTTTTCTTTATTTGCACCTGTAATACATTTTACTTGCATTTGTAATACAATTCACTTTGCAATTCAATGTTCAGTTATTTACGAAAATGTCACCAAATTTTTTTAAATCAGTGTTTCTGATCTGTTAAATATGGACACGTGAACATATGACATGCATTCTATTTTTTTCATGGGTGACTGGTTCGCCTGTATATAATCAATCGTACATTCCATTTTATGTAACCCATGAAAGGAAAAAAAAAAAACATAAAAACAATTAAATTGAATTTGATTTAAATAATCAATGATCAATTTCTGTTTGATTTCTCATATTTTTCAGTTTTCTGACATTTCATGAAAATTTCAACGTACGTTTATATTCCCATAGTTACTCCAGGACGAAGCTCTGTTATAGCCGTTATGTTGTCAGAAAACAGAAGAAATTACAGTCAGCCTTTTATCTACACTTCTCCATCATTTTATTCTGTTTTTTACTGACTTGACCCTTGTACCCAAAAAATAAAATACAGTATTAGAGCATCCTTATCAATCGGGTTCTTAAGAGTTTTTGTAAGTGTGATTAGGAAAGAGAGAATGGAAGGAGATTAAAAAATAAAAGGAAAAGAAAAACAAAACTACAAAATCTGACATTTGAAATTAAAAAAAATAAAATAAAAGGTGAGTTAATGTCAAAGTGGCCGCCAGTTGGCGGCCACTTTGACTCGCCCCAGCGGGCGGCAGTGCGCGCCAAGCGCGCGCACTGCATCTTCTCTTATTTTATCTCTTATTTTATTTTTTTTTAAATTTTTCTTACATGATCTTGTAACTTGCAGGAGTATGAAACCATCAAAAACCATTCACCTACATCTGTTTGAAGATTATAAACCAGATCTTGGCCTGACATGAACCAAGAAAGATACATTGATGGCCATGCTCTTACTTTTACTCTTGAATTTTATTTTTAATTTTTATTATTTCTATCAAAATGTTGATATTGACATTTTCTTTTAATTCACAGAATAAAGATAACTTATCATCTTTTTATATTAAAAAATAAAAGTGAGATAGTAGAAATATGGAGTACATGTCTTTTTATATTAAAAAATAAAAGTGAGATAGTAGAAATGTGGAGTACATGGAATAGAAACATATATTTGTTTCTTTGTATATATTTCATATCTTACTAAAAGATGTCAGGTAATAAAATGTAACAGTAGAGTGCAAAAAAGATGTATTAAACAATCAAACTATGTAAATCTTGTGTTCACTGCCGTGCATATAGCGCGTTGTTGAACCAAGATATATTATCATAACAATTAATTAAAGAATTGATTCGTTGTCGTTAACATAGACATGCTGCCGAACCACATAAATCATGAGTCCTTTTTCATTTCTGTTTTTGTTATTCATTTCTAGCTTCATCTCATTTTTCTCAACAATTTTTTTCATTTAATTTTTTTCTTTAATAAAATAATCATACAGTTCATACTAGGGACGAAAATATCAATTTTCTTTTTTAAGAGCCCAATATTAAACAGACTGTTTGATTTACAAGAAAAGAAATATGTTTTCAATTATATTTTGAGATTATAAATCCCTATATTATCTTAGTCGTAGATTCTTTTTTTTTTTTTTTTTTTTTTTAATTTCAATACCTTGCATGTTAAGAAAAGAAATCATTTAGGTATCTTATTAGATACTAGTTTTTCACGCGCAATGCGCGAATGAGATAATGCCCAATATTTATTTTTAAATAAGTACTTCAAATTATATATATCAATGCAAGATTATATAGGGAATGTTCATGCATATGTAATTGAATGTTGAATTTGTTTATTTAAATAGGTAATTCAAAGTATATGAATACAAGATAATATATGAAAGATTGGGTATAATTGTCATTAAAATAAATGTTTGCAATTTTTTGTAAAAACGCTAGTCTAAAAATGATAGTCTAAATAAATACTACTTTTAGTATGAATTTCTCTAACTTTTTTTAATTCTCTTTCGGGTAACATTGTCACTATCTTCATATTCAGTTTTTAAACAGTGGCTACATCCTATATACCAATTATTTTTGTTGTCAAGATTGATGCTAATTTTACATACGGGATTAATGAATGCTGCAACGGTAGCTTTTGAAATTTCTTCGTTTTCGATCTAGATTTGAAAGATTGATTTCAGCAATGTTATAGTTTCAGTATCTTTTCAATGAGTCAAGTGTGTCACAATGTTCTATTCCC
Organism: Ipomoea triloba; assembly: GCF_003576645.1. Lineage (NCBI taxonomy): Eukaryota > Viridiplantae > Streptophyta > Magnoliopsida > Solanales > Convolvulaceae > Ipomoea > Ipomoea triloba. The sequence goes on along the minus strand of NC_044916.1, from coordinate 21,054,933 downwards.
CTAATGACTTTTAAATATAGCTATGTAAGATAATAATCTAATTACCATTTACATATTATTATCATCATATAAGCATATTAGTCCTTTAGATGTTCTGCTCGAGGTACTTTTCGTTCAACCATTATGGTTGAATGAATCTTGTGGAGTTACATTTGGCGTAGCATTTGGCATGTCAAAATATTTTACGTGAAGGTGTTGTGCGGCGTGTAGGGGATGGGAAGAACGACGGCTGTCTGGGGGTGGCCGTTGTTGGCGGACACAGGGGATCCAAGATTGGTAGCTGCATGTGTTGATGAATTAAGAACTGCACACATCTACAACCTTTTAGATGAGGACGACAAATGGGATATTGATATGCTTGGTGATATTTTTGTGGAACAAGATGTTCGCCGTATCATGAGCACTCTGGTATCTCCGGAGCTGAGTTAAACATGGTTATCATATGCAAACCCGTGACCAGATGACGCAAGATGTGGTGCTGGAATTTACGGAATGGATAAAGCTTTGGAGTATGAAGGTGCTCTAAAGGAGTAATGTATATTAGTTCAGGTTGTTTAGTTTTATTTGTGTGGTTAGGCTTTGTCTGGTTAGAATTAGTCTCCATATTATTAGCTTAGAAGTTGTTGTATGCATGCTATTTAAGCTATCTTTTTCCTCATAATAAATCATTCACTTACTATCTACCCAAGATTAAGAACTTCATGTGGCGTTGCGTAAGAAATATCTTGCCTGTTTGCGAAATGCTTCATTCTAAAGGTGTTTGGGTTGGTGGAGGCTGTTCTTTGTATGTAGGGGAGCCCGAGTCCATCACTCACTTGTTGTGTGAATGCCTGGTGGCGAGATAGTTGTGGGAAGACACGGATGCGCTTCATGGTTCCTCCATTTCGAGGAGTTTGTTCTGACTGCGTCTGATGAGAGGGAGGTTGTATTAATGGCTGCTAGGTTCTGGATGATATGGCTAGAGAAGAATGATAAAATCTTTAACAATAAACTCTGTACATGACTATGTTGAACGAAAAGGTGAATTTATGTGTTGAAAAATGGCAACATATGTTTTCTACTATCAGGACGGGCGGATGGGCGACCGCCCAGGGCCCATGATAGAAGGGGCTCATCCATTGTATATGTATACATATATCTATTATAGTGTTATAATTATATTAAAAAATAAAAAATTAGTGTTATAATTATATTAGAAAATAAAAAATTAATGTTATAATTATATTAGAAAACAAACAATTAAGAATAGATGAGACTGTAGGAAGCTGAGAATCAACGCTTAATTAAATAATTTAGAAATAAAATCGACACGGGGAGTCGAGGATACCTAATTATCTTTTATCTATTAGAATCGGCACCCTAACAGGCTAATCCATTCGTCTTCTTCAATAATTTTTTTTTCCAATTCGATTAATCAATGATTGTTCATTTGTTTGCTAGTTTGGGCTCCATTGTACGTTGTAACTTGTAAGTTTTCTTCTATTTGTAATTTGTTCTGTCTTTATTTCATATGCAACACTGCACACATGCAACACATCACACCTATAGGGCGTTAGGGATTTAGGGCTATAAATCTATAATTCTCTAATGAGTAATGTTTATTTGGATAATGAATTTTGCGATTTCTGTAATCCTAAAATATATATATAATTTTTGAATTATAATTACCCTAAGTTATTGAGTTATGTCTCATCCATTATATTTACATGGATAGAGAGTGAAAGAAGAAATGAACAAAAAAATTGTAGTTGTGGAGCTGTTTTAAAATTGTTTTATATAAAGTTACCTAAAAAACATTTATGTGATGTTGAAAAAAGAAAAGAAAAAAGTAGAGCAGGTAATAGAATCACAAAGAGGAGCTATAAATAAATTTTTCATAAAATCAGAATCATTTAATGAAAATTTGAAAAAATCTAAAGAAAATTTAAATGACCAAGGCTATGTTAATGACAATTTTGTGTATTGAGAAGGATATGCTAGAGAATGTTAATCTTGATGCAATTATCGATGATTTTGCATAGCACGTAGAATTTTTTTGTCATGATTACTTTTGTATTTAAAAAATGTTAAAAATTTTCTAATCGTAATTTTTGTTATTTGATATTATTATTTTTTAGTATTATTACATTTAAATTTTAGTTTTTTATATAAGGGGCCCATTTTTTTAATTTCGCCCAAGGCCTCTAAAATGTTTGGACCGGCCCTGTCTACTGTGCCCAGTGCCTCGGCTGCATGTTCATTCTCCCTATGCACTTGGTCACCTCCTCCAAAGGGAGTGCTAAAATGTAATGTCGACGGCACATTAGTGAATGGTTACGTAGGGTCTGGTGCTGTGCTTTGAGACCATGAAGGGAAATTTGTAGCAGTGTTTGCAACTCTGTTACAATGTGCTAATGACCCCTATTTTCATAGCTGTTAAGGAAGTGCTTACTTGGCTCAAGGCTCGTGGTGTGGATCATATTATTATGGAATCAGATTGCTTGAACTTTTGCTCTACATTTAACTCCTTTTGTCATGATCTCTCCTAAGTTGGTCTTCTTATTAAGCAATGTCATTCTATTGATAGGGATATTGGGGACGTTGTTATCCGCCACAGGTCAATTAATCAAGTAGCTCATGCGCTTGCACGAGCGACTGTTTCTTCGTCTATCCTTGGTGTTTGGGACTTTATTCAACCAGATTGTATTTCGAATTTGGTTATTCTTTGAAATTAATAAATTTCTTTGGTTTTAAAAAAAATCCTATGGATATAGAAATTCTTAGTTTATTTAAGGAATAAGATTAGATAAGATAATAAAAATTTATACATTTTAAATCATATTAATAAATAAATACAATTTACCTTAAAAGTGAACAACTTTGATATAGTCCAAAGATATTACGGGGTAGTTTCTCCACTTTCTCGCTTCAATTTATTGGGTTATTTGAATGTCTTCTTTGTCAACAAATCCTCTCCAAGTAGTTAATATAATTGGCTTCAAATTTTTTTTTTTTAATTTTTTTCATGTTATTACTAGAATACTTGATAAATAAATATATAACATTATTTTGTATTATAACTTTGATATTTATTTACAAGATAATGTAAAAAGAAGGCAATGAACAATGTAACGTAGTCAATATAATTAATTAATTAATTTGAAGGTAATGAATCTTTGCATTGTAAAGAGTAAAGGCAGCATAACAAATGAAATTATATCTATGTTTTAATATTTTGATAATTAAATTTTTTTTTAATAAAGGCCTTATAGACATCAGATTCTAAATTAAAGAAATGCATATGTATTAATTTTTTGTTGTAGTTTCTAATTTATTTAATTTAATAAGAGTAATAGAGTGAGTAATTTATTTTCAATAATATACTCTAACATATTCGTAGTATATGCTCAACAATATTATTATGCAAACTCTGATTGGGATGCGATTCGAACCTAAGACCTTTCTTATAGAAATTAATGGGTAAATTAAAAGTTAATGGAATATTCCGTTACTAAAGTTTATACTAACGAAATTTGGGGTTATTTAAGGAAAGAAAATAATATAATAGAGGGTAAAGAAGGAAAATCATTAAAAAAATATTAAAATCAAAATAATCTGAACCATTCATTTGTTCAAATAATTTGACGGATATTTTTTTAGTTCTCGTTATAGGCCTATCTTTATTGGCTCTTATTAGTATAGTATATAGATAATAGATTTGTTTTCGTACTGGAATCCTTCTGCGTTTAATAACTAAAAAAAATTAATTTTTCTGAAAAAAAAATGAATATATAACAAGAAAAATGAATTTAAAAAGAAAACTATTTGTTATAGATTTATATAATAATAAATGGTAAATCTTATATTTTCAAACATAGTTATCTGGAATCTAAATAATATTTTAGGGGTGTATTCAATCATAACTTTCATAGACTTTTAAGTACTTTTATCAATTTTAAAAGTTTGGTGGTATTCAATTTGAACTTTTAAAAAGTCTTTAAAAGTCTACAGGTATTGGATCCAAAATTTTTAAAACTCTTTAAAAGTATACAGTATACTGGTATTCGATTCAGACTTTTATAGAATCTTTAAAAGTCTACTGGTATTCAAAAAGTTATTAACTTCCATAAACTCTGTCAGAATAGGATTTCTATAGACTTTTTCTTCATTAATATAAACAAATGAAATCCAACCTTCCAACTCCAAACTTTTACAAACTTTTTTCCTCTGTCTAAACTGTACAAACTTTTCATCAATTTCTATCAACTTTTACGGTATGTTTCAAACCTTTCATAAATAATAATAATAATAATAATAATAATAATAATAATAATATTATTATTATTATTATTATTATTATTATTATTATTATATGCAGGCCTATTATCGACATGAATTTGCATTGTGCAATTTTCTTCAATTCCAGCCATTACTTCTATATTGGCTTGGATCCTTAGGTGTATTTTTACTGATGATACTATAACATCAATATAATCATTATAATATTTTATAATAATTACATATAATCCAATGTATAGCACAGGCTTGAGAAAGTGAAGATGAGGAAATTGCATAGCCAGGCAAAGATTTTGGGAACGGGAGCTATGGTTATAACTCGTCAAAGGACACATTGGATTGCCTTGGACCAAACACACACAAATATTTATTATTAATTTTTTTTTTGCAATGCATTAATTTATTTATGATTTATAAAAATATATTTTTGAAGAAAATTATAAATAATGTATTAGTAGAAGTTATGGAATGTTTATAAGGGTGTATTCAATTGAGAGTGTTAATGATTTTTGTAGACTTTTTAATATGAAAAAGTTTTTAAAAGTCTATAAATGTTTGTCCTACGAATCTTTATAGATTCATACAAAGTTAATGAAAGTTTAAAAGATTCTAGGAAACTCTAAAAAATTCTACAAAAGTCATTTAAAATCCATCAATATAAAAGTCAAGTCTTTAAAAGTCTTTATTGAATACACTCCCCTTAGTGTTGTAAAATTGTAAATATTATTTTAATTTTGACAGGATTCTATTGATTAAGAATCTTCTTATTTGGTTTTTATAAGAGTTTGTTTTCTTGGTTCTTATATCTCTTTAAAATGTATTCTAATATTCTAATTTTGAAAGAATTAAAAGAGACTTAACCAAAAAAGTCAGAAGAAAAATTAGAAGATAGGAAAAATTAGAAAAGACTTAACAAGAAGATACTTGGAAAAGAGGAGAAAACAATCATAACAAACTTGATAAGAACACACTCAAATAAGAAAAACACAAAATAATAAGGTCGCGTGGCCTAATGGATAAGGCGCTCGCCTCCGGAGCGGGAGATTGTGGGTTCAAGTCCCATCGTGATCAGAAGACTTTTGAAGGGTGAATCAAAATTTTTCTCGGTTAACCAAACTTTTCAAAACTAAAATTTAAAATCTTAAAAATAACCCTTGAAATAATAAATTCAATTAAAATTAAAATAAAATACATATCATGGTAAATTTATAACAAAATATGCAAACATAATACCTCAACAATAGTGTTGGTTTTATCTCCCACGGAATGGTCGAATGGCAGGCCAACACCACCGGGTCTCCCACGGAATGGTCGAATGGCAGGCCAACACCACCGATGGTCGAATGGCAGGCCAACACCACCGGGAAATTGACTAACACTATTAGAGAATTGGAGTAACCTTTCGGCCCTCTTTGGATTACTTAATTGCCCTTGAGTACAATGAGTTACTTATAAGTGTGCTAGATTGCGCGTGTCTCTCTCGAGACCTAGAACCCCTATTTATACAAGCTATGAGGGATCTCTCCCTTAGGAAACTTCTAAACTTCTTGATGAACTCTTTCCTTGTTACATTTTAGGCACTTCCCTAATCTATCTCGACCTTCCTTCCATATCTCTCACTTTCCACCGCCAAACTCTTTAGGAAACTTCCATAACTGTCTGTCTTGTCTCGCCCTTCTTGCACCGCCTTTCTTACCTCGGTCCCTTTAAGCTAGGTCGGTCCGGTCCGGTCCGACTCATCCTCGCCTTCCTTCCCTACCCCAACCTTTCTTCCATGGTAATTAATTGTTTCAATAGCTATATTCAATCACTCTGAATCTAAGATCTTCAGTTGTCTTGTCATCCTTTCTATGATCCCTCGACCGACCGACTGATCGTCGATCGACCTTCGCCACATCATCCTTTCTTCCTCCAAGCCCTCTCTTCCTCTTTATTGGTTGCCTCTTTTGTCCGCGTCGAGCTTCTAACGCCAAGCCTTAGTCTATCCCCATCAAACACTAAAGGAATTAAGGATTCAGTGTATTAGTATTACACATAAGTATTTATATTTATTTGTTTATATATATATATATATATATATATATATATATATATATATATATATATATATATATATATATATATATA
>NC_044916.1:21033459-21046871 GCF_003576645.1 Ipomoea triloba | reverse complement strand
TTTATATATATATATATATATATATATATATATATATATATATATATATATATATATATATATATATATATAAAAGTATTACACACGCGAGCGAAAGCCTGGCAAGTGGAACACTTAGCCACTTTCTGAATGCAATCCCTAACCATGGTCGGTCAATAATAGCCCTGCAGTACCAACTTTCGAGCCAGGGTGTGTGCCCCTTGGTGGGCCGCAAAGATTCCTGAGTGTGCTTCTTCCATCACCTTTTCTCCATCGGCCGAAAATAAACATAACAATAGGGGTCCCCCGAAAGACCGTTTGTATAGTCGTCCATCCTGTATCACGTAGGATGGAGCCATTCTCTTGATTCTAGCTGCTTCTATCGGGTCATCAGGTAGCTCGACCTTTTCGTTGTACCGGATTAGGTCAGCCAATATGTGAGCTTCAGGGGGAACTTCTTCCTCATCGCCGCTTTCTCTCTGACGTTGCCTTTGTAGGTTTATCTTATTCACTTCTTCCGTTGGCTCGTCTCGAGCCTCTATGCTGGGTCGTCCTACCGTCTCTTTTCGACATATGCCTACCAAATATTCTGGTATTCCTTCCAATTTTATCTTGGACAACACGTCTGCTTTAGAATTTTCTGCTCTAGGAACATGGTCAATCTCATAAGCTTGGAAACCTTTTAGAAGTCCCTCAGTCGCCTCTTTGCCTCATTCTCTCCCCTTTAGTTTCATACGTTCCTTTCACTTAGCCGATCACTAGCCGCGAATCGGTCCGGATCGGAGTCTTCTGGCTCCTAGAGTTTTGACTAATCGTAATCCATCAAGGATGACTTCATACTCAGCTTCAATGTTGGAGGTTCTGAACTGATATTCTAAGGCATAATATATTCGGAACCCTTCCGAGGTAGTTAACATTACTCCCCCTCCATGTTGCTTTTGACTCCAAGCCCATCTGCGTGCATCTCCCACCATTTGTCGGAGTCGGGAACAATTGTAGGGTCGCCTTTTGAATCCTGGGTCGTGCACTCGACCAAGAAGACGACTAATACCTAGGCTTTGATGGCAGGCCGGGGTTGGTATTCTATCCCAAATTGTGTCAACTCCACGACCCACTTCAAAAGTCGACCAGACAAGGTCGGATTCCTAAGAACTCCTTCCAACGGTTAATCTGTCAATACTCGTATGGGATGGGCCTGGAAGTAGGGGACCAACTTTCGGGCGGTGATAACTAGCGCATAAACCATCTTCTCTAGCGATGAGCATCGAACCTCGGCAGCCTTCAAGGCCCTACTCACATAGTATATCGGGTGTTGGATCTTGTCTTCTTCTCGAATGAGGACTGAGCTTACTGCCTGCTGAGATGCTGCTAAGTAGAGGTAAAGCGTTTCCCCCTCAACAGGCTTAGATAATAGTGGAGGAGACAATAAGTACTTCTTGAGACCCTCGAAAGCTGCCTGACAATCCTCTGACCAGACGAATCCGTCCCTAGTCCTCAAGGCATCGAAGAAAGTTAGGGACCGGTCGACCGATTTTGACAAAAACCAACTTAGTGCTGCTAGTCGTCCTGTTAGGCGCTGCAATTCTTTGATAGTCTTGGGCGATTGCATGTCTAGAACAACCCTAACCTTTTCAGGGTTTGGCTTGATACCTCTCTGAGTAACCAAGTAGCCTAAGAACTTTCCTCCTTGCACCGCGAATGCACACTTTTTAGCATTTAACCGCAGATTTTGTTTCTCCATGACCTGAAAGCTCGCTGTAAGGTCGTCCGCATGAGTCTCTTCCTTGAGGCTTTTCACAAGCATGTCGTCCACGTAAGCAGCCATTGACTTGCCTAACAGATCCTTGAACAACTGGGACACCTTTCTAGTGTAAGTCGCACCGGAATTCTTCAATCCGAATGGCATCACTCGGTAACAATACACCCCGTCGGGAGTCACGAAGGCGGTTTTTTCTTCGTTGGGCGCGTGCATGAATATATGATGATATCCTCGCAAGGCGTCCATGAAGCTTAGCAAAGCACACCCCGCCGTCTCATACACCATCTGGTCGATCCTTGGCAAAGGAAAGGGATCCTTAGGGCAGGCTTTGTTTAAATCGGTGTAGTCGACACGCATCCTCCAGGCAGGCAGGCGGCTTAGGGACCAATACTACGTTAGCCAGCCATTTGGGGTACTTGACTTCCTTGATATGGCCGGTAGCTAGTAGCGCGCTAATCTCCCTTTTCACAAATTCTCTTCGTTTGGTCGATAGATGTCTTTTCCTCTGGACGACTAGTCGATAAGTCAAATCCACGGCCAATCGATAGGTGATTATGGCCCGGTCCACGCTCGGCATGTCTTCGAGTCCTCAAGCAAAGATCGCTTTATATCTTCCCAACACTTGTATCACTAACTCCCTAACGGTTTTAGACAAGCCTTTTCCAATCCTTGCCCGTCTTTCAGGGAAGGTCGGATCAATTTCCACCTCTTCTAACTCAACAGTTGGTTCCGGTCTTTCCAGGATCCTTTCTTCCACATTTTCCTTCTTAGAAATGGTATGGATCCGTAGGTCTGCCTTCCCTATCTTGCGACAGATTGTAGATAACAATCCTGAGCCACCTTCTGATCACACCGAGTAACTCCTACTCACATTGGCGTTTAGAACTTCATGCATAAATGTTTCAGCGAGATCAAGGCTTCTAAATCTTCTAACACGGTCCTCCCTAAGATCGCGTTGTGTGAGCATTCCAGACGAACGACTACAAACTCCATTTCCACCGTGACAGTTCTATGGTAGGTACCTAGCTCGACCAGTAACTTTATGGCACCCTCCGCCTCGATAGAATCCCTTGTGAACCTGGTCAAAGGGGTCATAACCGGCCTGAGAATATCCCTGTCCAACCCTAGCTTATTAAAGGTGTCAATATAGAGTACGTTAACACTAATGCCGGTATCCACCAATACTCGCCGGACGACCGTGCCAGTTATATCCATAGCTATGACCAGGGCGTCTCTATGAGGTTCTTCGTCCAAGGGTAAGTCATCATCCGTGAAAGTATTCGGTTCCCGAGATGCCCTTTTCACCTGTTTTGCTCGTCCATATAGTTGTCGAGCCCAAGCTTTCCTTGAGCCAACCGAGTCACCTCTTTTAGGTTCCCCGACGATCATATGGATTACATTTTTGCCCTTCTACTTATCCTCCTTTTCTTCAGACGTCGACTGCTTTCCTTTATCACGGTTGTCTCTTCCCGTCTAATCCTAGCTCCCCTGTTGCCAAGGCAGACCCTGTCGCCACTGAGTCGGAGTGCTCCTTTGAGTGATGGTTTCTATTCCTTTCTTCAAGAAATCACATTCTTCGGTCGAATGCGTGGCCGACCGATGTAATCGACAATATTTACCAACTCCGGAGGTCTATCCAATGGTTAGGGGCGTCTTAGCCGGTGGTACCTCCGTGCAAGGTGGAGCTTGTACCTCCTGGACTGCAACGGGCTGTTGTTGGAAGGGCGGGACACCCATTTTTTCTAAGTTCCAACCGAACTCTTGTTGACCTAGCCGACCCTTATCGAATCTACCAACACGTGATTCTTCCACGTAAGGCTTCTCAGATCGCAACATCCCTCCTTTCGAATCCTTTTTTGCTTCACCGCATCCTCAGCGTCGGCATGGTGATTGGCTCTTTGAATAGCTTGGGCGTACGAGCTCGGCCACTCAGTATGGAGATTGGTGTACAGCTTTCCTAGCCTTAGGTTTTCCATGAACAGGACTAATAACGTCTTGTTGTCTAAGTCGTCTACTGCCTGGACCTCCTTCTGCCATCTTGCCAAGTACGACCTAAGTGATTCTCCTACATTTTGCTTTACTCTAGATAGATACATAAAGTTCTTCTTTGGGCGCAAATACACAGCGTAATTGGTCAGGAATAGCTGGGCCAGTTGTGTGAAGCTGTGAACGGAGTGCTTGGGTAATTTCATGCACCACCTTTGAGCCGGGCCAGTTAGAGTGGTTAAGAAGGCTTTGCACATTAGCGGATCCTTGGCTCCATGGATCTGCATTCGGGCTTGAAAACTAAGTAGGTGCTCTCGAGGATCCTCGAACCCATCGTACGTCAGATTCTCGAGCAACTTGAACTTTGCGGGGGTGCGGAAGGACATGATCTCCCGGGAGAACGGACATGCCTGCAAGAAAGACTGGGCGTCTTTCAGGTTCCCGTTCACTTGCTTCTGCAGCACTCACACCTGTTGTGCTAACGCGGCGACGCCCTGGGGATTCTGGCCCTGCTCCAAACGTGACTTGCCGCTAATTTCCTAGACCGAGCGTTCCATCAATACATCTCTGAAGCTCGTCATAACATCGCTCACACCTATTCCTAGGTTCCTCAAGGACGACCTCCCTCAGATCCTCGTTCCCCGGTATCTCCTGATTTGACAGTCGATTGAATACGGACTGCCGCTACCCTCGTGATCTCGACGAAGATCAGTGTGAGGCAACCGACCTTTCTTGCTCTACTGGTGGAACAAACCTTGCTTGTCGACCCTCCGAGTGCCCTTCTCTTTCTCGGAGGCGAACCTCTCGCTCGTGAACATCCACCAACCTGGTAAGCATTCCCAGAATCCCTAATTGTTCTGGACGTTCCTGCGCAATCGGAGCGGGAGGCAGGGGCGCCACTTCCACTCGGATCCCATTAGCAGGGGGGTCTTCTACCCTCATTTCCCACTCTGGGCTCCGGATTGATTAAGCTGCTCTTGCGAGTCTCCATTATGGGGCCGAGACAACTGCTCTCGCAGGTCTCTACCCTGAGAAACGGTTTGCCAAGCAGTATCGTTAGATTGCGCTTGAGTTTGCGTTCTTCTTTGCCGCTGACCTTGACGACTCCTGGTGGTTACCATTGCTTCGTATATCTCTCTTAGTGAGTTAGAACCTACACGACCTCTTGATCGATCCCCACGGACGGCGCCAATGTTGGTTTTATCTCCCACGGAATGGTCGAACGGCAGGCCAATACCACCGGGAAATTGACTAACACTATTAGAGAATTGGAGTAACCTTTCAGATTGTTTTGTTATCTTACCTACCCTCTTGTTATGGCAATCACGAACCATGTAGCCTCTCTCATTACATCTATAACAAATCAATTATCTATCACGCTGAGGCTTCACTACCTCACTTACCTTTTCTTTACCTTTGTCTCGTGAATCATCTATTGGATGAGGACGCTCATCACACCTTTGAGGGGTGGAACGAGTGTTGTTCCATCTTAATGCACCATTGTTGGACTTGTATATTTTTATCTCTTTGATTTTTGCCTCAGATTCATGTGCAGCATACAAGGCATCATAAAGGGTGTCATATCTCTGAATATTCATTCCACATTGAATTTCTAAGTTCAATCCACGTAAGAAACAGGTAACAGTTCTTGCCTTTTTGCCGTGTACATCTCCCTGTTTAAGAAAAATATTTATAGTTTTGTGGTACTCATCAACTGACATTGGTCCTTGGACAGATCCCTGCAATTTTCTTTCAAGATCATAGAACAAAGATTTAGGACGAAAGGTTAGGTGCATATCTTCCCTCACTTGAACCCAAGATTCATACTGAATAAATTTAGTAACTCTCTCTCTCTCTCTATTTCTTTTTTTGCCACCAAGATACTGCATACCCCTTAAAAGATGTAGCAACTAGCCTAATTTTTGTAAGATCAGAATAGTGCATTAAATGAAAAAGAGTTTCAACAGCATTCTCCCAATCTATGTATTCAGTAGGTCCTTTCTACCGGTGAAGTTAGGAATTTCAAGTTCAATGTTTCTTAACTCTACATTACGCTGATGGATCCTTTGACATCTAGGATCCACTCTTCCTGCCAGCGACAGGTGTCGCTCATTATTGTGCAGTGATTGCATTTGCTGAGGGTACGTGTTGCTCCAGATTAGTCATTTGTGTGAGTAACCCTTCCCTAGCGAAGGTTAGAGCATCTATTTTGTGCTCTAATCTCTGAGGTGTGTTTGGAATTTATTCAGCCATCAGTAGAGGAAAAACAAAATCTAAAAACAAGATGTGTGAGTAGTCACGTTAGTGAAACCAAAAAGTTGGCTCGCTCTCTCACTATTATCTGCTCATGGGTAAGAGGTGGATTGTATGGCTCTGGGGGTACAGTACACACTCTTTTAAATATACACTCCACTCGTGTATCACTCGAGTGACAGATACTCTCACAAGCCTTTTTCCTAAAAGGAAAATTTCTAGTCCGAAACTCAAGTTGATATGGATTCAACCTCAAAAATCAAGAAAACTTACCTTGGAAGGCTTTACAAGCCTTTGAGAGTAAGGGTGTATCACGAGGTGGGTAATAAAATTGAGAGCAAGAAGCAAAGAAAAAGGACAACACGAGCAAATAAACTAAGCAAGATTTGAAAGAAAAAGGAAATTAAAGAAAAGAAAGAAGTATGGCAAAAAGATATGCAAGACCAATATTAGAATTAGAAGATAGACACAAATAGAATTTAAAAGGGGTTCAAGTGTAGCACAACTAAATAGGAATCTATCAAGAATTCCTTCCAACCTTATAATGTTTCCTTTCCTTTTCCCTCCAAGATTCTCCTACCAACAAAATTCTTTCCCCAACTTTATTCTATATTTTTCTTTTCAACTTTGTTTTTTTTTTTTTAATTTTTTTATAATTATCCTCTAAATAAGTACTGTAAATATCACAAAAAAAATTCGGACCAATTGGATCCACACAAGCCCTTCAAAACAGAAATCAAGAATTTCAAGAATCGCCCAGAAAAACATAAACGCTACCTTGACTTTGAAGGTCAAGATCTCAATGACCAGAATGAATTAGCAAGTGTATAATATATGAAAAGAACACCCAAGATGAGATCTATAACATAATAAAATTTCATATAAAACTAAAAAGCAGATATCCATATATAGGTCAATTTCTAAAACTACTCACAAAATGGGAAAATCTGGACAGGGCATGTTTGCAATGTGATTGCGCGTAAATGCGCTTAGGATATAGGTAAGGATGATATGGAGTTGTTTTCTTGACAAAATTTAAGGTAATATGGTTGTTAGGAGGTGTGGGGTATCGTTGATATTGGGTGGAAAAAAATTGGAAAACTATTTTGGGATAGATTTTCAAGAAACTCAAGATCAAATATCAAAATTCAAGAACACAATCAAGAGTGCAAGAAAAAAATTTGGGGTTTTTTGATGTATATAAGACATGAAAAGTAAGATTAAAATGATGTGCTTTTTTTTTATATTTTATTTTATAAAACCTAGGGAACTAAATTTGTAATGGTTATGAGATAAGCCTACGCTCTGAATACCAAATTGATATGAACCTAGTCTAAGATTCAAATAAAGATGAAGTATTGTACCAAATCCTTTAGGGCTCATGAAAAACCCTTATTCCCAAATCCTCAATCTTCAATCAACTAGAGTCGGATCTAGTTTCCTTCGATTCAAGAACGAGTCCACGAACCTAAGGTTGAAGAAAGGAGGATTAATTCGAGTCCACGAATCAATTTGCTAGTCGAGTCCACGAATCAATTTACTAGTCGAGTCCACAACTAACCACTAATTGAGTCCGCAATTAGCCATAAGGTTTCTTACACAAGTGTAAAGAAAAATTTAAGAATTTTACTAAATGAAAGCCTCCTTAAAACTACTATGGATGTGCCCTATTTATAAGCGTAGGGGCAGCATTTTAATCCTAAATACAATGGGAAAAAGAGTCTTAAACCTAATCTAGAAAGCAAGTAAATATAGTCCTATATAGAAAGGGATTTAAGGAATCCCTTCTAAATACAAATTAGTGTTTTCTCTTTCATGCCAAACAATTTAAAATAATGATGACAAAAAATAATAGGGCTGAATTGGATCTAATTTAATCCCTAAAATATGCACTTAACAATTATAAAAAGCCTTGAGTTCTTCTTCATCTTTTGTAATTGGGCTTGACTTGGATTTCCACCATCTTTGAACATAACCAATGAAGAGTTGCATTAATTGTTTGGACTTAGGCATTGTGATTGGCCCAATTGGTACTCTTAATGGATCTTCATTATGTTTGGCCGCATCATCTTCCCCTTCTTGATAATGATTCGACCTCGAATTTTATAGGTATTGTCTTCGATCTGAGATATCACTTGAAATGGGCCACTATAATACTTTCCTCTATCAAATGAAATTCTTCTTGGGCTTTCTTGTTTCTTCCACCAATGATGCTTTAAGGATGTAGTGATGTGCCATGTGATGAGCACACTATGGATCCTTATTGGATTCCATGTGTGCTGGTTCCTATTAGAAGTCTAAGAAATCCGTTCTCCGAGAGCCACTCTGTTGTTGTCTGATTCACTGACTCACTCTACACTGCACCACAACTACATGTCCTTCGTGTCCACAAATTAAGCATTAGTGTTTTCTTCTCAAGTTCTTCTTCGTAAGGCTTTAGAACATAGGTCTTAAGAAGATGATGAATCAGAGTATATCTTGTAAAGTATGGGAGAGAATGTTCGTGATTCAAGCCTAGAATACTTCTTAGTAGTGTTGTTGTTAATCCTGAATCATCTCCCTTATATATACTACTCTGACTGAATAGGTAGACTAGTAATCCTATTTGATTGTCCTTGTAAAAGATTACTATCTTACCCTTTGAGGTATAACATAGGGTAAGGGCTTTCTTGTAAAGTCACCTCAAGTGTATTAACTGCTCTGTCAAATCGGCACGGATAAGTCAATGACGTCCAACAGATAGTTTCCAAACGCTCTAGTGTAGTGTCTGCTCGAATAGGCCGCTCTTCACTTTAAACTCTAACATATACTAAACTAAAACCTATCTAACTTTGCCATAATAATTCAGCCAATTACTAGTTGGGGTTTAGACTTAAAACACTAACAGGACACTAGAAAGAAATCAGACAATCACTATCTGACATCTAAACAAATATAGTTATCCTTTAAATAGTATAAGTCAATAAGATTAGGGGTGTTAGCGAACAGAACTTTTGGCAAACTATTCGTGTTCGTGTTCGCTAAGCGTTCGTTTATGTTCGTTTATTAAGCTAAACAAACATTAACAAAAACAAATTAGAGTTCGGTACATAAACGAACAGAGTCTGAATAGTGGTAAGCTCGTTTGCTAAGAGATCATGAACAAGCTCGTTTGTGTTCGTTTAATAATGTTCACGAACAAGCTCGTTTAGTGTTTGTTTAATAATGTGTGTGTGCGTGTGTCTGTATGCATGTATATGCATATATAATGTTCGTGAACGTAGATTATGTCTTGTTCACGAACGAATTGTGATCATGAACATATGCAGGAGTTTGGTTATTCATTGTTCATGAACATGATTGTTAACAAACATCTTCACGAACATGTTTGTTAACGTGTTCGTTAACGAACACGTTCACGAACGATTAACAAACACTAATGAACGCTTAACAAACGAACACAAACAGCATTTTCAAAAACCTTAACAAAAGAACACGAACAACCTTCGTTCGTTTATGTCTAGTTCGTTAACGGCCCTAAATAACATATAACCCACATACTATCACCAAATAGATCCTGACCACTCACCGTGGTGAATATTAAATCAATAATTAATTACTAATGAATGAGAACCACAATTCTTTTAGTGGCTTGTATTTTCCCAACAATCCCCGACCAATGCAAGGGATCGGAATGAAAAGGAGGACTCTGAGAAGTATAAAGGTTTGACACTTAAGTGCTAGCCTCTTTATTCTACTCGCGATAGACATGTTATACTGTGACCTCCTAATCTCTCATGACCCACTCTTTGCATCTATCAATGATGCTGCCTAGGGAATCTCTTGGCACCTCATCCCCATTGACCCATCTAACTACATCTTCATAATCGCATTGGACAACGATCTTTTGAACACCGCCTACTCCAAGCTCACTATTGGAAAAATTAGACTGATAATGTGAAATAAGGAATGTTGTGTAGTGGTATAACCACTGCCATAGAAGCGAATTCGCCGCTACCAGTGCAGGCTCACAACAACGGCGTCACCCCCGAAGATTAACACAGTAACCCCCATCTCCGTGTACCTAGAGGCCGGAGTAGGGATTGGAACTTACACATCACAATTGAGACATGTGATTTTGGTATTTTAATGATTTCTACTGACTAATTTACTTTCTGACTTAAACAACTTGTTGTCAATATCACAAGAACCCCTAACCGATTGATCTAACCGATATTGCAACAGTAAACAATATATTGTTGAAATATAACTAACAGAAAGTAAATGACACAAATATTGGTTACCTAGTTCGATACAACATGTATCTACATCTGGTGGATGACCATCAGTGCGTCCAATCCACTATCTCCAACACCAATCGTACAAAAGGTAAGAGATGAAACAATCTCACTCAATGTGATCCACACACGGTCAGTACCCAACTGCAGAGGCTATAGTAGATTGTCGAATTGAAGTCGGAGATCTGTGCAACCAAAAGTCCATTCTTCGTAGTACAGTTGTTGTTAATCTTGAATCATCTTCCTTATATATACTACTCTAACTGAATAAGTAAACTAATAATCCTATTTGATTGTCCTTGTAAATGATTACTGTCTTACCCTTTGAGGTTTAAGAGAGAGTAAGGACTTTATTGTAAAGTCACCTCAAGTGTAGTAATTGCTCTGCCAGATAAGCACGAATAAGTCAGTGAAGTCGAACAGATAATTTCCAAATGCTCTGGTGTAGTGTCTGCTCGAACAGGTCTTCACTTTAAACTCTGACATACACAAAACTAAAACCTATCTAACTTTGCTATAATAATTCAGTCAATTACAAGTTGGGTTTAGACTTAAAATGTACACTAACAGGACACAAAAAAGAAATCAGATAATCATTGTCCGACATCTAAACAAATATAGTTCTCCTTTAAATAGTATAGGCCAATAAGATATATAACCCACATACTATTACCAAATAGATCTTGATCACTCACCAACTTGTGGTGAATATTAAATCAAAAATAAATTACTAATAAATGAGAACCACAATTCTTTTAGTGGCTTTTATTTTTCCCAACAATCCCCGACCAATGAAAGGGAATGAAAAAAAAAAAGGACTCTGAGAAGTATAAAGGTTTGACACTTAAGTTCTAGTGACGAATCTTGAATTGGCACGTAGCAACACATGGTATCCTCCGATCTTGTGAGTGAACGGATCTTAAACTCTTCTACTAGAGGTTTGAATCAAAGTGACACGCATCACATCTTTGATCTTGTGTAAGTTCTGTGAAACACTACATATATATTTAGCTCGACTGAACTTCGGGTTGCTCATAAGTGCTCTAGAAAGATAGCTCACTATATTTCATAAAAGGTGGCTAACTCTTTTCACTCAAGTAGGTGATCTTGTTAAGTCTATCTCAGTATAGACTATCCAAATTAGAGTATGAAATCATTAAGAGCATTTTATGCTATATCCTTTCAATTATTAAGCACGCGGTAAATTCATTAAGTCCATCTCAATAGGACCACATGTCTCATACAGTTATAAATTCATTAAGAGTTGTAACTCATAAGTACACTTATCATATAAATGACTTTGCATAGATAGATCGACCACATAGATGTTGGCTATACGTATTACATACGCTTTCTTTTTTTTTTTTTTTTTGAAAAGACATACGCTATTATGTGTTGACTATTTATGAATATGTTCGGTCCGTCAACATGTACGTGAAGATAAGGCGATGGAGACCAAATGAACAATGCATGTTTTAGCTGCATATTCCAATTTTCAGACATTTATGCTGGATGGCTTCAACCTCAGACTTAAACATGTTACGTGCACGTATATTATGAAGTTCAAATATGTACAATGTTGTGAATTAAGGTTTGTGGCTGGGTGGTAACGTGTGGTGAGCTGAGACGACAAAAACAATATTAGGGAGTAGTCATTTCATGTGATTGACAGTCGCCAAAATGTGATGGTTATGTATAGGTTATCCCTTTGCTTGTCTATCCGTGTCCTAATAAACCATTGACAAATGTAAGTTGGTTGTTTGTTGCTTCAACAAATCACAAGCCTACAAGACAAGAATGTTCGCATCAAGTCATGTGTTTTAACTAACCTGCCTCTTTTGTCTCTTTGATATGATGTGAAACCATTAGCTTATCATCAATTCATTCCTTTGGATAGGGTTTTATTACGTGGACTCGCAATCTCAATTCTCTCACTTTTACTTTTTGACGTGACTGTCATTAATAAGTTATCTTCATTTTATGAGTCTCAAATAAAAACAATATTTTCATCACAAATTTAAGTAGGAGAGTAGAATATATTAGAAAGTATAAGTAGCATTTTCCCTTTTGGAATACATGCATAGTGTAGTCTAGTTGTACACTACACTAAATCTTTTACAGAATAAATATATATTCAAATCAGATCTATTATTATCCTCAACTTGTATACTAAAACGTTGATTTGTTCTTATATATAGTGATAAAATTAACACATCCCAGACTTTGGTCTTGATCTTGACCTACTTACTAAAATTTACATATGTGTTACGTCTCAACTAAATGTCTAAGATGGTAATTATATCAGGCTGCACATTTATGTTTATATATTATATAATCAACACGCATTGCATGTACATGTGTGGGTTGGATACTTTTTTGACATGCCACGCACACTACCTGTGGATTGTATGGTAACGGGAGATTGACTCTAATATCAAATTGAAAGATATGTTTTATTTCAACTAAAAGTATAAGCTTATAATTGGGATGCACATTTATATTTATATATTAATTATACTCAACAACTAATATTAGACCTATTTTTCTATGTTCTCAATTCGATCATTTGCATATACACATTTTGAAATGGTCAGTATTTAATTAACTCTTAAAAATAACCCCAACCACAGAGTTACTATAATAACCTCAACCTAAGCTACACATTGATTCCTGTTTTCTGTTGGATTATATATAAACATTGGGAATAATCTAAAGGAATAGTTCAAGTGGCATGTGAGCTTCTTTGCGAGGAAATACCCCGACCAACTCCTAAGCCTCGTGAAACAGTGGGAATTAATCGGGTGGACCCAAACCGTTAAACGGACAGAGAAAGAGCTGGATCACCTCGTGAATTTAACTAAAAAAAAGAAAAAGGGAATTATATTATTTTTTATAAAAAGGGAAATACTGAGGTCAAAACACAGAGACCAATTAACAGCTATTGAGATCATAATGAAGGCTATTTAAAAAAAGCTGTGGTTCACGTTAACAGCCAGACTTTGCATGAAACCAGGCTCCCAACCCGTTATAATTTAATGTTTTTTAATGAATCCAAGAATGGTCCCCCCCCCCCCTCCCCTTTCCCCACCCAAAACACGTACCCCAACCCACCACCCAAAAAAAAAAAAAAAAAAAAAAAAAAAAAAAAAAAAAAAAAA
>NC_044916.1:20964368-21032358 GCF_003576645.1 Ipomoea triloba | reverse complement strand
AAAAAAAAAAAAAAAAAAAAAAAAAAAAAAAAAACTACCCTTCTTCAGTTTACAGTTATTGTTTAGCCATGCATCGTTTGTGATTGAGAACTTTCACAAGTTTAACAAAATCTTAGGAATTTTTAAGGTTACAGGTAGTGTAATACCTTTTTTTAAAAACAAATATTTTCAGTAAAGCGAGATATACATGTCCCATTTATTTATTTATTTATTTTTCTGAAACAATGTCCCATATAGTTCTTCATTACTGCTTCCTAAATGTATAAGTAAATATATTTTCTTTTTTTTTTTCATTTTTATATTTCTTTATTTAATAAAGACAATAAACAGAAAACGTACTGTGAATGGAGAAGTAATGCTAGTACAATACACATTCAAAATTTGAAGACATCGATGAATAACAAAAGTACAAAACCTTTGTCGTCCTTTTCATGCCAGCCATCACTATTGCATGTTTAAATTTAGGAAAAATGATCAAATAAATCACTGAATAGAGATTAAAGTTTAATTGAGTCATTGAATAAAAAAAAATTTAAATAACTAGGTCACTGAACCAGAAATAAAAGTTTAATTCAGTCACTGGACTAAAAATAGTTCAATTAAATCACTCAACATTCAAAAATTATTCAATTTTTTCATATAATCACTGAACCAGAGACCAAAGCCACTAGACCAAAAAAAGTTCAAATAAGCCATTGAATAGAGGTCAAAGTTCCATTAAGTCACTAAATAAATTAAAAAAAGTTGAAATAGGCCACTGAGCCAGAAATCAAAGTCCAATTGAGCCACTGAACTAAAAAAAAAAAAAAATAGTTTAATTAAACCGCTCAACATTCAAAAGCCATCCAAATTTTTCATATAATCATTGAACGAGTGACCAAAGATCAATTGAACTACTGGACCAAAAAAAAAAGTTCAAACGAGCCATTGAACCAGAGACCAAAGTTCAATTGAGACACTGAACCATAAAAAAGTTCAATTAAACCACTAAACATTCAAAAGTCATTCACTTTTGGTCATTCAAAATTTAACCTACATGAACTTGGAACAATCGGTTATATGGAAAATTTGTATTGACTTTTAAATGCTGAGTGGTTTAATTGAACTTTTTTTTATGGTGCGTGACTTAATTGGACATTGGTCTCTGATTCAATGGCTTATTCGAACTTTTTTTAGTCCAATGGCTCAATCGAACTTTGGCTTCTAGTTCAGTGACCTATTTGACACGTTTTCTATAAATTTATTGAATAATAAAAGTACCAAGCGGTGTTGTTTACCACATGTTGAACCATAGATTAAAGTCTAATTGAGCCACTGAACCATAAAAAAAAGTTCAAATAAACCACTCAACATTCAAATGTCATCCAATTTTGATCATTCAAAATTTAACCTACATGAACTTGGAACAACCGATTATATGAAAAAATTGAATGACTTCTGAATGTCGTTGAGTGATTTAATTGAACTCTTTTGTGACTCATGACTCAATGTGACTTTCGTGTCGATTTAATGACTTATCCAAATTTTTTATGATCCAGTAATTAAATCAAACTTTCGTCTCTAGTTCAGTGACTTATTTGACAATTTCTTTCTTAAATTTATGGAATTATAAAAGTACCAAGTTGAAGTTGTGCTGTTTACCACACGTTGTAGGGCCTTCTGAAACCACTAAAAAGCTGTGTTCCTAGTACTGGACAATACCGTTACGCTTATTAAACACTCCTACCACTCTTCTTCTTTTTTCTTCTATTATTTCCTACCTCCTTAAATTTACCGCTACTACCGCACTCTGTACAAATCAATCAGCGGCTTACTTCTTCACCCTACCCTATCTATCTAGTTTAGGTGATGAAGAGAGTTCCAATTAAGAATGTCAATTAGGTCAATTGGGTCAATTCGCTCAATTTTAGTTTAGTTCTATTAAGTAGTCAAACTTATAACTTTTTTGGACAGATTCAAAATTTTTGCCCATAACCCTAAAACCTTAAACTATTGGATTTATAGGACTAGTTAAATTAAAACTTTTAACATTTTCAAATTAACATTTTAAACTTTCTATTTTAATAAACTAAAATTTTTTCACTATTAAATATAAACTTATACTTCATTCTATCAATCTAAACAATTATTTTCGAATTCCAACTTAAAACAATTAATATACTTACACTATAATATCATATTTATAGTAAATTCTTTTATTTTTCATTATTTATCTTCATAGAAAATATTTTATTTTGTAATAAGTTTATAAATTTTTAATTAAAAATTCTAAAGATAAGCTTATATATAAATTCATGTATATTTTATTCCATATCACTTTTGTAACAAAGAATGGCCTTAACTAAGTGGTTGGAGCGACTATAAGACTAACCCACTAAATTTTAAATTAGTAAGTACAAGATTGTTATCAGACTAGTCTACTAAATTTCGAATTAGTAAGTGCAAGATTTTAAATTCAATCGTAAAATAATATTGAAATATACTGAATAAATCAAAAGAGTGAAATATATTTTGACTCACTGTGCTAGCAGTAAAAAAAAATGCAGCTATGTGCCCTGCAGGACCATTGCACTTCACGATATGCCAACACAGGGTGAGACTTAAATTTGATAATCCCAATTAGCAGAAGCATAATCAGCATTAATCAGGGCAAGTGATCCTGCAAGATACTATCATCTGGAAACACTAATTGTTATTTGTTACAGCACAGAGTGCATATATATATTAAAAAAAATGAAGAAGAATCACCCTCCATTGATTAGATGTCTAGAGTAGTTAAGAACCCTCCAAATCTTAATGCAGGCTTTTCAAGAACTTGGCATGATCCCCACCACTTGTAAGCTTTATGAAGGTACAAAAGTACCCATCCTCAGGGATGGACAGTAACACTACACACCAGGGGAGAAGAGGACCTTTCAGAGGGGCATTCTTGTGAAATGGAGGGGACTTCAAATTTTTGATTGGATTTTGCTGGGAATTAGTGCTTAATCACATGGGTGTGAAATTAGGTCTCATGTGCCCACATGCATGGGAATCCTCTTGTGTTATTATGAGCTCTGTTAGTTTTAAGCTATATATTAAGGGTCAAACTTGCAAAACCCTCTCTCTTCGGACCAATTCATTTTCTAATATATAAATGCCATCTGATTCAGTAAAACTCTCGTCACATATCATAGTTTTATTATAAGAAGAAGGACAAAAGGGATCAAAAAAGTCATTTTTCATATACCTCAACTCCGAGAACAAAAATGGTCCCTTTGTGTCTATACGTAATTAAAGGTTTCGTTTGTGTTCATGTGGACGATTTCTAATGAGAACTCGACAGGCAGGTTGTCCTCCTCCCTACAGGTTCTATGACCCATTTTTTTCCTGTAACAAGGGAAATCTGCCGCCATTATCTGAAAATATGCAAAAGATAAACACAACTCATGTGTGATTGGTTCAACCGAGATAGTGTTGACAAAAATCGAACTTGTGACCATCCACGTACAAGAATCACGCAACACCCACTCAATCACCCAGTCTTTTTCTAGACCAATTGAAACATGTCAAGTCAAAATAGAGTAAAAAAGAAACAAAAATAGAAATGGATGCAATATTACTCTTCTAATTCATTTTTAAAACTGCCGTTGCAACTAAGCTCACACTCTATAGACTATGTTTAAACAGGTCACTAATCGGTTTTTGGGCTTCATTGTATTAAAATAAAATGTTAATAAGTTTAATTATAAATTTAAAAAATTGGGTCACACTTGTGTGAGACCGTCTCACGGATCCTTATTCGTGAGACGGGTCGGGTCGGGTCAAAGCACCATGCAAATGTCATACTTATATATGCAAATGTCATACTTATATGCTCAAATATAACACTAATCAAAAATACAATTTTTGTTACTTGTAAGAGAAAAAGTAATACATTTTTCATAATAAGTAATGTTGACAAGTGCCTCTTACTTATAAGGGCAAATATAATACTTTTGAAGAAAAAGGTAATACTTTTAAATCGAAATGTAAAAGTATTGTATTTTCCCTTAAAAGTATTACATTTACCCTAATAAGCAACAAAAAATTTATTCCTGATTAGTATTACATTTGAGCATATAAGTATGACATTTGTGCATATAAGTGTTACATTTGCATTTTGACCCGACCCGTCTAATGGTGAGACGGTCTTACACAAGTTTTTGCCTAAAAAATTTAGGCACCAAATTGACATTTGAAGGCTTATTTGACTCCTTTCTCCAAAAGTTTTAAATAATTTAACAAAAATTTAAGGAGGCAATGACACAAAATGACTCCTAACGGGAAGGTCATGGGTTCGAGTAGACCTGGCAATTATCGACACGACCCGTTAAAACGACACGAAACCAGACACGAAAATAACGGGTTAGTGTTTAGCCTTAACATGTCCCGGGTCGTTAACGGGTTGACCCGTTAAGAACCCATTATGTTTTCGTGTCTTAACAGGTCAACCCGTTAAACCTATTAAGAACCCGTTTAACCTGTTAATATTATCGTGTTAACCCGTTTACACGAACCCGTTTACACAGACACGTTTAGAACCCGCTAAGAACCATTGTCATTTAGGTAAGAACCATTGTCTTTACAATATGAAATTTGAATGTTTATTGTGTTCAATTTTATTCTAAAAACTAGTATGAACTTCTTTAATTATGATTTTTGGATGTTATTTTATAATTTTATGAATGTTATAAATTGAATATTTTTTTAGTTTGTTTGATGGATTGGATTGTATGTTTTATTTCTTTTTTATATAATTTAACTTTAAATTTTAGTTTTTAATATATCAATACATTTAGCGGGTTTAAACGGGTTTCGTGTCATATCGTGTCGACACGATCCGAAACCCGTTAACAAAACGTGTCTATCGTGTCAACCCGTTTAACCCGTTAACAAATCGTGTTCGTGTACGTGTTACAATTTTTAACCCGTTAACCTTAACGTGTCGTGTTCGTGTTTAGCTTTATCGTGTTCGTGTCGTTATCGTGTCGACCCGTTAACGAACCCGTATACACGAATTGCCAGATCTAGGTTCGAGCCTCAATGAGGGTCATATTGACTCTTTGTATTTCAATAGGTTAAGAAAGTAAGTATGAACATATATTACATTGTAACAAAGACAGTAGTATTAAAAAAAACAAAATTTTTTACAATATCTTACACCATTATTTCTGGTATATGAAAAGCATTAATAAATACTAGTACTTTTTATCTTACGCAACTTTTAATATATATTGTACTAAATAATGTTAAGACAATAACTAATGCTATCATGTACAACCCAAAAACACGTATAGTTGTACCATGGAGCATCATTTTTGTAAACTTTGTCAGGAAATTAATTCCAGTTAAGATTTATTTTAATTTTATTGGCACATAGTACTTTTCCATCCACCAATCCAAGATTTTTGTTAATGTTGTTGCCCTGTCATGCATGAACATAATAATTGTATTCTAAATAATGGATAATGCCTAACCATTGCCATAAAAACCCATCAATTAGTGCAGGATCTAGTGACCTTTTAGGGCAGCTAACTCTTCTTGCTTTTTAGGTGTAGGTTGGCTACATAAATAATACCAACATAGAAGAAGCATGGAATTGACCTTATTATACTTTTTATACTGGGAATAATTAACAAGGGAAATACTGGGCTTGGCCATAAAATGGCCACAGCTCTATCCTCTATGCTCTGCAAATTAAGAATCTTGGTTAACAAAGCACAAAGATGCAAAATGTCCGATGATGCAATGTCACAATCTTAAACAGCCAAACATAATTTGGTAAGCTCAGCAGTAGAATATCCAAACAAATTCAAGGGGTCCCGGATTCTGGTGAAATTTTAGAGTTAGAAACAGTACGGTCCATGGTTAAAACGGAAGAAGTTTCTGTTTACCATTTATCTTCGGATCTCGTTTCTCTCTCCTTAAATAAGAGTAGGGGGTTATGGAGTCCCCTAATAGTAAGGGCTAATACCAGCCATTCTGAACATAGTGGCACCACCGTTGCCACATTTAATTTTAATCTTTCAATTTAATCACCTATGGTCCTTCAACTTTTAAATTTAACCACACATGACCCTTCAGTTTTTAAGTTAGAGGTGTAAATGAACCGAGGGCTCGGCTCGGCTCGGCTCGGGCTTAGTCAAAGCTCGGCTTGAGCTCAAGCCAAACTCGAGCCAGCTCGTTTCGTAACTGAACTGAGCTCGAGCTTTAATTTTCTAGCTCAAGCTCTAGCCCACCTATTATTTACAACCCTATTTCAAGTTAACCACTCATGATCATTCAACCTTCATATTCTTAACCATCCGTGGTCCTAACTTTGCTCTTACTTAAACTAAATTCGACTGCGGGTGGTTAAATTTGAAAGTTGAAGGACCACCACAGGTGATTAAATTGAAAGTTTAAAGACTAAGCGTAGCAGTACCACTATACTCGGAAGACCTCAGATGATATTAACGGAAAAGTGGCAGCTGTATGACTTTATTGTCCTACATGCTATGGATTTAAAATTAGAGGTAGCTAGACAGGGGATGCCATAGAAGAAAGGTTTTGTCCTATAGCCCTAAAGTTGTCCATGTGCTGTTTTCTATATTCTAAACACCCCCTTAGCTCATCTGGTTTCATCTTCACCAGACCACTTGGTTTAAATATTCTCACCGGCCAAAACGTTTTCTAGCTTTATATCAAACAACCTGAGTGAGAGAGAAACAGCCTCAAAACTCTCATCTCCCAGAAATGCAGTAAAGCAAAGCTTTTCTTTCTTCTCTTTAATTTAACGCCATACATACCTTCAATTCCTTTATTTCTCCATGGAGCCTTGTAATACTACTACCTCGAGTCCCAGGATTTCGTTCTCGGCTGATTTTCTCGACGGCGATGAGGAGGAGGAGGAGAAAGATTTCATATCCATAAGCCCTAATTGGGAGAAGGAGAAGGAGAAAGTCAGGAATGTAGCAGCGGATTTTGAATTCCTGTCGAGCAAGAAGAACAGCGAGAGCATGATAACGGCGGACGAGTTGTTTTTCGAGGGGAAATTGCTTCCGTTCTGGCAAATGCAGCAGCAGTGCGAGAAGCTGAGCAAGATGAGCCTGAAATTGGAGAAACACGGCGGCGGCGGCGGCGAGGAGGCGGAGATGGAGGAGCAAATTAGCAAAAGCAAGGAGGAGAACAGCAGGGCGGTGAGCTGGTTCCTCGACGACGATCCGTCTCCTCGGCCGCCTAAATGCACGGTTTTGTGGAAAGAGCTGTTGAGGCTGAGGAAACAGCGATCTTCTTCCTCGTTGTCGCCGTCGTCTTCCACGTCCTCCTCGTCTTCCTCGGGGAGCTCTCTGTCTGGTGGAGATGAGAACAAGGAAAGGCAGCAGGGAAGGGATAAGAATGTGAAGATGAGGGTGAAGAAAGGGCTGGAGAGAACTAGATCGGCGACTATAAGGGTGAGGCCTGTGATTAATGTGCCTATTTGTACACAGGGGAAGACCACTTCAGCATTGCCTCCCATTTTCTCCTCCTTCAAGAAGGCTAGCAAATTAGAGAGGTGACTTAATTGTAGAGTAGAGATGATGATGATGATCTTCTCTCTATAATTCAACATTCATTTTCTATCTGCTCCTCATCTTTTAGTATATCTTCTGTACTGTAAAATTTAGATTTTGATGTTCCCTCTAATGGATCTCATGAATTTCCAATTTTCCATGTTTTTCTCATCATAGCTTTCAATCTATTGACTTTTGGATATAGAGCAGTTTTAAATCTCTAGATCAACTGTTTCATCTTTAGAGGTGTCTATAATGTATTTATGACTTTGAGTATAGAGTGGTTTTAAATCTCCAAACCAGTTGTTCCACCTTTAGAGATGTCTACAATGTATTTACAATTCAGTTATTGGATTAGTCATTGTGTTCAAACTTTAAAATCCTGAATTACACTCAAAAACCACTTAATCCCATTTAGTTCTTCAAGAACATTGCAATAACAACACCATTTAAGCTCATCAAGTGTATATATATACATGAATGACGAGGAAACCACACTCATTATACCAGAATGTGCATTGGGTAAGTCCTTTTGTGACCTTAACTAGCCAGCATAACCAGCAAAAGATCACAAGAAAATAAACTAGTTTGGACATGCAATAACACCATTAAAGCTCTAGCTTCATCAAGCATATATATTTAGTTCTTGAAGCACCTACAATAACACCACTAAAGCTGCTCTAGCAATTCATCAAGAATATTCCAGCAGTAAGGCTTCATTGGGATGAAAATGAGTATAAAAGAAGCAAAAATGTGTAGACAAAGGGACTCATCAGGCCTAACCATACAAATTTTCATGCATTTTACTAGCTCCATCTAAGGAAAATCTCATAAGTTCCATCTGCAAATACTATCAAACAGTAGTATAATATAATAATCTTATCTTAGAGACGGTATAATAGAGATGTTTTATTAAACAAATAAATAAATAAATATATAAATAAATAAATAAATAAATATATATATATATATATATATGTGTGTGTATATATATATATATATGTATATATGTATGTATGTATATGTGTGTGTACTTAAATTAATGGTAGCACTGCCTTTTTTCCCCAAAAGATGCTTAGTGGTCTCAAGAAACAACAAAAGTAACCAGTGCAACACAGTGTAGAGAACATGCAGATTAGTCCTCCAAATAACACAACCAATTCTTTCCTCTATTCCAAAAGAAAAATAAATAAATAAAGGTGAGCAGAGAGATAATATCATTCTGAAGTTATGAACATAATCCTATTCGCGAAAATCGATAAAGGTCAAGTCTATCACCCGGTGACTGAGATTGTTGGGTGGAAATCAATAAAAGGTTAAAAGGGTCAAGTCTAGCACCCAACGTCCCAAAAATGTGTGGCAATATATGAAAATAAAATTACGTCTTCGCTACTAGCTATAACTTTTGGCTAAGTGGTAAGCGCTTCATCCTAACAAATCCATACCATTTTATTACACTTCACTTGCATCATGGCAAATTGCAGGTACACAAGAAGGAAATGGCAATACAATTAGAAACTGTAAAAAAAAAAAATAAAAAAATAAAGCAAAGAATTAAAGAATCTAAACAGAGCTCTTTTCTTTATGTCAGTCTATACACAACCAATTAATTACACAAAATTGAGCAAACATTTCTTTCTACTGAACTATGGTGAGTTAAGCAACAAGAGGGGGACCATTTTCCATGCTCAAGTCCTGGTCATTGTGTTGGGCAGACTCAATAGGATACTTGTCCATGATTTACAAACCAAAAAAAAAAAAAAAAGAATGCAAATGAAAGTGTTGGACCCAAAGTAATATATATATAGTCTTCAATTTATCCACTTCCTCATCTAGGTGGTTCATGGTTGAGACAAGAATGGATTCCCAGAAGTCCTAAACGAAGAGCAACAAATTGTTCAGTATTATACCAAAACGAGAAGGGCAGGCGATTAAATTCCTAAATCAGCAACTAAGAATTCAAACATCATACATAAATTACCTAAGGTTCATTCCAGGTTTTCTAACAAGGCTGTCCGGTACTTTGCCAGTGAGATTATTGTTTTGCAAGAAGCTACAATCACATAAATAATACCAAGTAATCGTCAAAATATTCAGACACAAAAGAAAGAGGAAGCCAAATGAAAGCCGGTTATGGAAATAGCGAGCACCAAAGGTATATAAATAGTGGAACTTACAGTTCATTAAGGCTTTCAATGCTCCCAAGTGACGGGGAAATCTCTCCACCAAGCAGATTGTCTTCCAAATGTCTGGAAGGGCAGACAATGAGTACAAGGAATTTCGTTCAGGGAAAAAAAGATAATGAAATTGCCAGTGAAAAAAAATTAATGCAGTTCTTGACTTACAAAGTTTCCAATCTCTTTAAAGAAGATAAATCTGGGATATCTCCAGACAAATTATTGTTTCCAAGCCAGCTGTTAAAAGTCAGATAATAATATTAGCAAATGTATTTTTCGTCCCTCGCAATGTACTAAAACGAGAGAAGTTTTTCGTTGCCTACATGCCACTCAATGCAGACAAGTTGGCAATGCTCGGGGAAATTGTTCCCGATAGTCCCATCCTTGTCAAGTTTCTGCAGATCGAGAAGAGGGGAAATGCATGAGTACTTGGACACCTTCTAGTTATAATAGTCGAGACCAATTTACATTTTCTTGATTCGTTGGGGATGGGGCATAAGCAACTTGGTAAATTAGAATAATAATCACAACTTACAAAGCTATCACACGAATTCGGGA
Source organism: Ipomoea triloba (assembly GCF_003576645.1). NCBI lineage: Eukaryota > Viridiplantae > Streptophyta > Magnoliopsida > Solanales > Convolvulaceae > Ipomoea > Ipomoea triloba. The sequence goes on along the minus strand of NC_044916.1, from coordinate 21,022,070 downwards.
TCCTCCAGAGCACACAACTCCAGTCCACGGGAACTGAGGGGGAAGACAAGGATCACCATTCCAATCAAGTGGAGGACTCTTGAAACTTCCCTTCAATCTTTCCAAAGCAATGACTGCAGGGAAAAAAATCAATATCCCGGTTATACGAGTATTCCTTTCTTTTCTACTGCAATTTATACGAGTCATAAAGTCACGAGCAGCCAATTTAACACCAAGGGTCATCCAAGATGGGCTCATATGGCACGAGACGAGAAGACCAAGAAATAGCCAATATAATCCAGGAATTGTTGTATATGAGCAACACTCTTTACAGGTAATATTAACTAGCATTAGCCTTACCATCTCGAGTGTGTGTTTTCCCACCGAGAGGTAGCACTTGAAAAATCTCTCCTGCATTGATCAGAGGACCGACACTCGAACCAGGGGCAGGGTTTAAAGTTATATTCGTAACGCCAGAGAGAAGCCATTCATTTGTAAAGACAGCTAAACCAGACGGAGTCACATTAAGGTTAGGGTAATAAACTAAGCCATTCAAGCTTATGTTGAAAACTCTCCCCGAAGATGTATCCCGATCATCAGCAAAGTAAAGAGCAATATGATACGTTGCATTTGGCAAAGGTGATGGAGGCCACAACAACTCCAAAGGTACAGGCCTGTTTGTTCCAAGCTGTGTCTGAAATAATTTCTGAGGGGGGAGATTCCAAAAACCCGAAACAGATACATTGCTGAGATTTGGTTCAGCAGGAGAATGCACTCCAAACGGCTCCCAGTATCGATCAAATTGATCATCAGGATATCTGGTAAAATCAAGTCATTACAGTCAAACAAAGAGGAGTATCTACAGTCAAAACATCTCTACAAAGCTATGGAAGCCTGTTTTATAACTTATATTATAACCACTTAAAAGTTAAAATTACTCCTCTAATCTTCAAAACCATTGTTATCCATTCTTGTATTTCAAAAGCTTAACAATTAATGTAATTGCAAGCTATTCCTATATTACAATGAACTAATTCTTAGAATCAAGCGCTTACCACTTACACCAAAAGTTATAGCTAGTAGCGACGTTGGGTGCTAGACTAGGCCTTTTACCGGCCTCCGCCCAACAATCCTCCAACCACCTGGTGCTAGACTTATCCTTTACCGGCATCTGCCCAACAATCCTCCAACCACCTGGTGCTAGACTTAGCCTTTACCGGCCTCTGCCCAACAATCCTCCAACCACCTGGTGCTAGACTTAGCCTTTACCGGCCTCCGCCCAACAATTTCTCCCTCCTAGCACCAACCGTGACCCTAATACCACTTGATAGCGTCAAACGCTTACCACTTATGCCAAAAGCTATAGCTAATAGAGAAAACGTAACTTTAATTTCTTATAGACAGCTATCACATTTTCCATAGGCTGGGTGCTAGACAAGGTCCTTTATCAACCTCTACCCAACAATCCCCGACCACTCGGGGCTAGACTTGGCCTTTCCGGCCTTCGCCAAACACCAATCAAAGTTAACTGAGCTTTAATACATTGAATTTGAACCAGGCAAACTCAAAGCAAATAGCAATGAGGTAGTAAGAACTAACCGAATAGGTGGGCCACTGTACCCAAAACTGTGCCTTGCATACAACCTAAGAGCAAAATTGTTGAAATCAGTGGAATTGTACAAGGAATCCCCCACCAACAGAATCTCCAGAGCCGAAATAAACGGGTCGGAATCCGTATGATCATTGGCTCCCAAGCACACCCTCATGGTCTTACCCGCAGCCAAAAACACCCCTTCATAGTAAGTAGGGGTCTGCCTAAGGTAATCCTGGGTTGTATTCACAGCGCTCCATAGAGTCCCATCCACAATCTGGTCAAACACCGGCGGATTAGGATTCCCGTTGACCCCACCGTAGAAATACGTTGTTCGGACCATGTACTTCCCTCCGCGAAACACGGGGACAACGTAACAGAATTTCTTGAAATTGTTGCCCACAATCGGGAATGTACGGGCGGTCGAAAGCCTGGGGTCCAGACCCGGAAAAGACACGCTCTTGGGTGTCCCAACGGCGATATAGTCTCCGTCCGGCAACCATTCTTGGCCGTCGATCACCGAGCCAACAGCAGAGCCGCAGTTAATCAGAGCACCTGGGGTACCAAAAAAAAAACGAACTTTAAATTTAAAAACAAAACATATACGAGAGACTATGAGTACAAGCAAGAAATTAAAGAAATATATGGAGATAAGGGAATTACGTCTGGGGGGTTGACAAAGGGAGAGGGAGAAGAAGAGAGACAGGAAGAGGAGGAGAGAGCAGAAGGGTATTGGGGACATTGTTGAAGGTGGGCGGTGGGGGAATTGGAAGGTGTGGCTATGAAGGCTATGGTGGATTGGTGGGTGGGCAGTTGAGTTGAAAGGGTCGTTTGAATGAAAGAGTTGAGGAAGAAAAGAGGAAGTATTAGTTTAAGTGAAGTAGGTGGGGAATTGAAGAGAAGAAATCAAATGGTGAATTGGACAATGAGGGAATTACGCGGGAAGGGAGACAACCAGGTCAAAGAGCTCCACCACAAAGCTTCACTGCGCTGCCCTCTCGGACCATTTAGCCATTTAAGTTTAATTACAGGCTTAATTAAGGCTTTAGGGGTAATGATTCATTACCCCTAAGGCCCTAAATGATTGAAGTGAGAGACATAAGGGAAGTATTAGCTTGTTTAAAGATCGAGAGATGCTTACTAGACCACTGTGCAACTTGGTGTAAAAGTGTAAGGAACTACTAAATTGAGATTAGGGAGGTACATATTCAAAAAATCTATCATCAACAAAACAAAGTGGCGAATAGGTTGGCAAAATTGGACTCAATCATCTCATGGTGTTCAAGATTGCTATGTGTTATTTGGATCCGATAGGTTGGGCTGACAATGATGAAGTGAACACGAATCAGCCAAAGGGGCATTCTTGTATTTTTCCTTCTCTTCATTCTGTTATATCTATCAAGCTTGTATAAATAGGCACGGTAAATTCCTCTTGTTCAATTTTTTCCCATTAAGCAAATTTTTTCACATTAAGCAATAAACCACTTCCAGTTCCTTCTAGTTTGAGCTCTCAGTTTTCTCAAGCTAACATGATCTAAGCTTCCCATCATGGTATCAGAGCTTCGTCGTAGCTACGTCGCAGCAATGGTAACGGAAAGTGAGTTTGGCGACAAAGGCATAGCTAGACGCGCAACAACTCCACTAAACCAGAATCCAAAATTCAATGGACTGATGAATTAGATGGCCCTTTGTTCCTTCACATCATAGAGAATCCAAATTTGATTCTATTTCACCACCTTTGCCCGAGCACAACTACGCGTCTTGGAGCATATTGATGGAGATGGCTCTAGAGGTCAAGAACAAATTTGGTTTCGTTGACGGAACTATTCCTAATCCAGGTGAATCCGATCTAAAGTATGCAGTATGGAAGAGATGCAACAACATAGTCTGTTCATAGATCCTCAAGTCTCTCAAGTTCACGATCGTAGAGAACATCTTGTACTTTGAAAAGGCAGTAGATATCTGGAATATTCTCAGGAAAAAGGTACTCTTAGTTTGATCCTCATAGAATTGTAGAGCTTCGAAATGAGATTTTCATAAATAATGCAAGGTAACATGTCTATTGATGAATATTTTACAAAGTGTAATACCTTATGAGAGTAGATGAATGTTATGAAGTCGCTACCTGTATGTGAATGCATGCCTAGGTGTTCATGTAGTGTTGTGACCAAGATCCAAAAGGAACGGGAAGATGGTTGGGTTATTAGATTCCTAGAAGGCTTGAATGATGACTTTGAGACCATCAAATCTAATGTACTTGTCATGGATCCCATCCTGGCCATAGAAAAGGTCTTTAACATAGCTTTGAATGTTAAGAAGAAACTTAATGGTTCCATTAATCAGAAGAGCACTAAGTTGATTTAATCTAATGTTGTTCATAATAACCAAGTTCAGTCTCAACATCAAACAACAAGAAGAGATTCAATAACAATAGTGGAAAGAATGTGCATAAATGTACATTGATAAGTGTCAAAGATGCTACCTTTTGTGGGGTATTTAAGAAACATATTGTGCTATAAATGGGGTCCCTTGAGCCTATTACATGATTAAAATAGCTCATTTTGATAAAAGGTAGGCACAAGGACTAATTGTGGTTGCATTTGTGAAAGATATCAAAAGCTGTAATTTTCAGGGCATTCCGGCGATAGTTCGGTAAAATGAGCATATCTTGAGCTAGGAGTGTCCAAATGAGGTGATTCAAGTGGTCATGGAACGGAAACTTCGAGGGATACAACTTTGATGAAGACGAAAATGACAAAACTGGATGTGGAAAAGGTCCAGAAACTTCCACGAGCAAGTCCACGAACGTGGACTGGCTCCAGCACAACTTTTTAATGAGTGCTTTGGAGGAAAGGCTATTTAAGTTAGGTTTAGACATTTGGTAGACATCTTAACACTTAGAATTCATTTTATTTTCATATTTCCTATTTCAATTGAGAGCTTATATTAGGTTTTGTTGAAGATCAAGCTTTGGATTTCAAGTTACTTTTAGATTGATTAACACAATTGCTTAGGTAATTTTCATTCTATGTTTTGATTTACATTTCCATTTGCTTTCTCTTTTGCAATTCAATTTCTTTTGCTTTTATTTTTCAATTCAAATTGATGAATAGCTAATTTCGTAGTGGAGTTGGATGCTCCTAGCTATGGATTATGAATGATGTGAATAGAATTGTTCAATTGAATTGATGTTGTGAAATTGTGTTTCAATTGCTCATGTGTGGATGATGTTGTGATGAGATTTGTGCCTATTGTCGGTCGAGATAGGTAAAAAGAGGGAGAGAGTGGATGTAGTGAGATATCATACATTCACGTAGTCTTGCTCATCCACATTCTCGCCCTTAGTACGAGAGGACGAGGCCCGGAAGGAGTGGTAGGCAACGTGTTTGATAAAATGGCCCCAACCGACTAAGGAAATAGTAGTCCAAGTGTGATGCCAATTGGTGATTGTTCCTTTAACTTCCTTGAGTGAAGCATTGTTTGCATCCATCTATTCTACCTTAGGGAACCACATGCATAAGACCTAGTGAAGGCATCCACCTCCTTGTTTTAATTGATTGTTTTACTTTTGCTTTCCTTTTGTTCGAACCACCATTCAATGTTACCTTTCGCTTTAGTTGATTCTTGCAACTCTTAGTAACAAACTTCCTTGAATGTCACGCACTTAACTTGACTCCAATTTGTCATCTTTAGAGAACGACACTTGGGGATTTTTTCCTCGTTGACACTAATCCATCTCACCGCTAAATCTACTTCATCACACATTTTACGGTATGCTCGGTCATACTATTAACAAGTGAGAAATTTCCACTTTTGGTCCCACGACTATTAGACCATTTCCACATTTGGTCATAGACTATTAAAATTTCCAGATTGATCCAACGACTTTTAAATCTCTACCACATTTGGTCCTTCCGATCAAAACTCTAGTCACCGATGACTATCTTTGAAGGAATCAGGTGAATGCCATCACCACTAGAAGTGGAAAAGCTTTGAAGGGTCCTCCTTCTCCATCTAATGACCCAGTGCCCGAGAGGAGTGATGAGAAGGATGTGGATGTCCAAGAGAAGGTTGATGTGGAGATTGAGGACATTCTTGAGAGTGATAATGAGGAGGAACATGTGATTCAGAGAGATACATCGGAAGGAAAGGCTCCTGTGCAAGAAGAGAAGGTCCAGTGCAAGAAGAGTGTGAACAAGGGGAGTAAGATTGATGACTCGGATTGCTTTCAATATAAGTGGAGATTCCTGCCCTTTTATACACAAAATCTTGAGTGGCATGGTGGTTTGGAATTTGTGTTGCTATGTTGGAGGTTGTGGGTTTGAATTCCCATGATAGTACATTTTATATTATTTTGCTCCAAGCTTCATTATTCCCTTAGCCAAATAGATTCCCGTTATTCTTATTGGGTCAACACCTCACCCATAAAGATGGACACCTCGCTTTAGTAGTTGGGCCAGGACTTATCCCATAAAATGGGCCCCCGGGGGTCTCATGGCCCCATTAGTTATTGTCTTGAAATCTATACAATATATAAAAACAATATCCTTCTCCCAATTTTTCCCGCCCAAACTTAGTGGCATTTTAGTAAAATCATTTAGTTTATTCATTTATTAATTTATTAATTATTGTCCATATATATTTATTTTATTCATTTATTAATTTATTCATATATATATATAAACAAAAGTGCATGGACAATTTTTTCTGTCCAAATATGGACATCTATACTATATATAAAAGCATTATCCTCCTCTAGAATTTTCCCGCCCAAATGTAGGGTTATTTTAGTAATATGGTAATTATAATAATAATAATAATAATATTAAATATTAATAATATTAATGATAGAATAATATTAATTATAATTGGTTATAATAGGTTATTAGTAATTATGGTAATTATTATGATAGAATAATATTAATGAGATAAGAATGTGGTTTTGATTGTTACAATTTTTTGTAATATTTATCTAAATGTACTCATATTCTGGCTGAGATACAAAAATTATGAATGTCAATCATATTTATTATATTATATACTCTAATAATATCTAATAATTGTAATTGGCAAGTCCCACATGTAAAATTAAATCAAATATTTATTATATTTTATTTTCAAATCATTTCCAACCAATTCTCAAATGGTAATAACCTACTAACATGAATTGTTTGCTTACATAATATTATTTTATTAAATTAATTTGTTCATTAAATCGTAACAAATACTAGCATATTAATATCACTTATACACGGTAATGTACGTGCAATACAATTGGTAATATTTATATATACACGAAAATTGTCTTCAAAAAAATATATATATACACGAAGATCACGTCTATAAAGTCATCATTTATTAGTAGAAAATTAAATCAAGAATATGATATATTATTGGAATTGAAAATTAAATCAAAAATATAACATATTATTGGAATTGAAAATTACAAAATAATATCTATTAATTATAAATTAATTTGTTCATTAAATCATAACAAATATTTTCAATCATATTATATTATATATATGCTATCAAAAAAATACAGGAATTACGAATTTTGGTTGATATACAAAAATTACGAATGTCAATCATATTATATTATATATATGCTAATATATTACGAATGTCAATCATATTATATATAATAATAATAATAATAATAATAATAATAATAATAATAATATAACTCCTATGCATATTTGTGCCTTAATATAACTCAATCGTATCAACCATTTGGACATATAATTAAAAATATTGAATCTATACTATATATAAAAGTAAAATCCTCCTATTTCATTTCTCCGCCCAAACTTTTATAGTCAATTAATTAAATATTTTATTAGTCAAATAATTAATAAAGCTTATTTAGTAAGAAAATGTAAAATCGAAATGAACTAATATCTATTAATTGGTAATATATTGTTTTTATATTCACATATCAATACTATTAATAAAAGTAAAATCATCCACTTCAACTTCCCCACACAAACTAATATTACTAATTAATTGGTAAAAAAAGTAATAAAATTTAATTGGTAACAAAATTTTATTTACCAAATTCTGAGAATAATTAAACCATTATAATTGTGAGAATAATGGAAAAAAATTCTGCAATAATAAATATATAAGAAAATTCCTTGAAAATTATGAGTAATTTTATAAGAAAAAATAATTTACTAATTATTATTTACACAAATAATAATATTTCAAATACTTATCTATACTTTTATATCTATACTACTATTAATAAAAATAAAATCATCCTTTGTAAATTTTCCGTCCAAACAATAGTAAAGATAAAATGGAAAAGAAAACTGATTTTACTAATTGATTGAAAATATAAAAAGATCCTAATAGAAAAGGAAACGGAAATTAGGCAAATTGGAAAAATAAGGATATTACTAATTAAATGAAAATTGATTGAAAATTATTTCAAAACTTAAAAAAAAATTAATTACACTTTCCTTTTGAAAACTTTAAGTTATTTAAACTTTAAAAAATTAATTAAACATGGGTTGTTATATTTTTTTATAATAATTACAATTAATTCATTCAAATATAGAGGAGGAAGAAAAACTAAATGCGATACGGTGAAAATGAATATACTTAAGGTATAAAAGTATATATAATTGCACATATATTAGTGTAATTGACTAATAATAATTGTCTAATAATTATTATGGTAATTAAGCTAAACATTGGTCATATTACATAATATAATATAATTAAATTATTTTCCATTTTTCTCATATTTATTTTAGTAATAATATAATTACATAAGTCATATTACATATCGATATTTTATGATAATTGTAAACAAACAAGTCATATATTATTCAATTAAGTGTGTAATACTTTTGAACTAATCTTATAATAAAATAAATGTATAAGTTCAATATTAGAATTTTTTATAATTTCATCTTTATTTTTAATATCTAAATATATAATAAAAAATAAATTGCGCTATATAGTATTCGATGTCATCGCACAGATAATTGGACAATTATTTGCTCTAATTCAAGCTAGGAAAACATCATAAAACATAATCAATCCAACCAATTTCATTAATTGCGCTATATAATATTCAATGTTACAATTTATATAATTGTATATCGATCCAAATATTCTTAAAATATTATAACAAATCCATTCCGTGCAATGCACGGGCGAAAATACTAGTTTTTATAAAATTAAACTCAAAATTATTTTAGTAAAATCATTAATTTTATTAATCAACCATATATATTTTCATAAAATTAGCAATCAATTATTATTACAATTAAAATTAATTACACTTTCCTTTGAGAGGACCCTTTGTTTCATAATTTTTGTGCTATATATATCACCATATTTACAGGACAAGCCCAGCTGAATTTATCATTCCATATGACCTGGAGTCTCTAAAAACCAATTACTCCATAGGAATGATAATTAAAATGAGGTTTGAAGGGGAAGAAGCTCCTGAGCAGAGGTATGTCACATGTGTTAACGTTGTTGAGGGTGATGTGTCTTTTCTACGTATCAATTCTAGACCAGTAACTAATATTATGAGCGTTATGTGGTGGTCTTTTTAGGTTTACGGGAACTATTGCTGGCATTGAAGATCGTGATCCCCACAAGTGGCCGGAATAAAAATGGAGATGTCTAAAGGTAATACCCTTGTGTTTGAAAGGGAGGGGTTTGGTGATACATTTTTATTTGTGATGCCTAAAGTGATATGTATTGTTATCTTTAGGTGCGGTGGGATGAAACTTCAACGATTCCAAGGCCTGATCATGTTTCACCTTGGAAAATAGAGCCAACTCTTTCTCCTTTTGCACTAAATCCACTAATTTGTGCCAAGTTTTCCGCTCAAAATTTAGGGGCATTTATTATAAATTAATTTCTGTTAAATAATCATACTTTACTATGTGTTTATGTTTATTGGTTATAATGTTATTTATAAACAAGAAAATTGCAAATTTTATTTACAAAATTATGATCAAATAATGATTTTAGTCTCCAATTATCCAATATAATAATAATAATAATAATAATAATAATAATAATAATCTATCTATACTATATATAAAAGCATTATCCTCCTCCAGAATTTTCCCGCCTAAACGTAGGGGTATTTTAGTAATATGGTAATTATTATTATGATAGAATAATAGTAATGATAGAATAATATTAATTTTAATTGGTTATAATTGGTTATTATTAATTATGATAGATTGATTGAAAATTGAACGAAAAAAGAAATGAATTTATTTCGACAATTAAATTATTATAATTATATTAATAAGTGGACACAAACACTTACATGTCCTTAGAAATCCTCAAGAACTTCAAGCCTATTCTTGACTCTCTCAAATTTTAACCCCTTGAACACTTGATCCTCTAATTCTTGATGATTTATTTTTGTTTTTAAATGATTCGGCCAAAGGAGAGGAGGAGAAGGAGAGAGAAGAATTTTTTTTTCCTTTGATAATCTCGGTCAAAATAAGAGGAAGGGAGAAGAAATATTTAGCCAATAAATTCCTAGCCAATCATAATTAAAACTAATAAGACTCCAATAAATTCCTAGCCAATCATAATTAAAACTAATAAGACTAATTTAAATTCCTAGCCAATCATAATTAAAACTAATAAGACTAATTCATAAATCATAACAATTAGAAATATTAGGATAGGATGATTTTGTGAAGTATATCCATTACCATTTATATATGTATATAATTAACGTATGTATATTAATTTATATATATTTACATATCTATATATAACGTTCATACATAATATATAGGATTAATATTTGATGCACCGCCGGTGTATAAATGCTATACACCGGCGGTGAAGGAGAGGATGCCACATCATTAAAAAACAAAGTCAATATTAATCAGATCCTTTTTTGCAAAATATCTAAAATTTATATTTTATTAGGAAACTCATTTATTTCTAAGCATCAAAATATATTACTTTCCTAAACATATTTATTACTTAATTATTATATATTTAATTTCCTACACATTTTAAATTATTAGATACATTCTTAATTGTTCTCAATTACATACAATATTACCCCCCCCCCCCCCCCCCCCCCCCCCCCCCCCCCCCCCCCCCCCCCCCCCCCCCCCCCCCCCCCCCCCCCCCCCCCCCCCCCCCCCCCCCCCCCCCCCCCCCCCCCCCCCCCCCCCCCCCCCCCCCCCCCCCCCCCCCCCCCCCCCCCCCCCCCCCCCCCCCCCCCCCCCCCCTATATAACGTTCATACATAATATATAGGATTAATATTTGATGCACCGCCGGTGTATAAATGCTATACACCGGCGGTGAAGGAGAAGATGCCACATCATTAAAAAACAAAGTCAATATTAATCAGGTCCTTTTTTGCAAAATATCTAAGATTTATATTTTATTAGGAAACTCATTTATTTCTAAGCATCAAAATATATTACTTTCCTAAACATATTTATTACTTAATTATTATATATTTAATTTCCTACACATTTTAAATTATTAGATACATTCTTAATTGTTCTCATTACATACAATATTACCCCCCCCCCCCCCCCCCCTCACGCAGTCATGCTCCAAAAAAAACAATACAGTATTATTATTTGTTTATTAATAGTACAATTAAATATTTTACTAAATATAAATTGAATTATATATAATTATATTATAATCAAATATGTTTAGTAAAATAGTTAATTATATTATTAATAAATCAACAACTATAATTAAAATTCATTGATAACTATAAATGACGAGGCTTTTAGTGAAATATTTAATCATATTATTATATAATCAAATATGTTTAGTAAAATATTTAATTATATTATTAATAAATACATAATCACATTAAAATCAACTGATAATTAATAAATGATGACTCTATTTAGTAAAATTTTTAATTATACTAGTATTTTAAGAATATTTGGATCGATATACAATTATATAAATTATAGCGTCGAACATTATATAGCGCAATTGATGAAATTGGTTGGATTGATTATGTTTTCTGATGTTTTCTTTGCTTGAATTAGAGCAAATAATTGTCCAATTACCCGTGCGATTCACAGATAAATTTTTTATTATTTATTATATTATTAATAAATCAACAATCACAATTAAAATTAATTGATAAATGTTACTGACGACTTTGTTTAGTAAAATATTTAATTATATTATGAATTTTATATGTATTTTTTATACAATATTTATATTTTGATATAACTTTTGAACAACTATTGTTTATATATAGAAATTACTCGAAAAAAAAAAGGTCAAATTTAAGATATGGCATAGGGCCCCAATTTTTATTGGAACGGCCCTCCAAGGCTAATATTTTTTAAAATTTTTTGACTAATATTGTGACATAATGATGGAATAAAACATCCCTCGTGAGTTTTGTTTAATTTTGAATAAACTTCCTCATCATCGTGTGATTAATATATATTTAATTTAATATTCACCATTTATCAATTTAATTAATAATGTATGTAATAGAAATATTTAGGAAATTAGGTAGATAATAATTAAGTAATAAATATGTTTAGGAAAGTAGATATATTTTGTTACTTAAAAATAAAGAGTTTCCTAATAAAATATAAGTATTAAATATTTTGCAAAAAAGGACTCGATCAATATTGATCTTTATTTTTAATGATGTGGCATCTTCTCCTTCACCGCCGGTGTATAGCATCTATACACCGGCGGTGCATCAAATATTAATCCTAATATATATATCTTTGATTATAAATCTTCATCTTAGTAATCTTAATATTTATCCATATAATACATATGCATATATATGTACCGTATAGTATATATATTATATTATATATATGTACATATCAAAATAGTGATGATAATAATGACTATTATAAATGTTTGCAAAAATAGTGATAATAATAATAATAATAATAATAATAATAATAATAATAATAATTATTATTATTATTATTATTATTATTATTATTATAATATATAATAATCTATATTTATACTCTATACTATATATAAAAGCAATATCCTCCAAAATTTTCCCGCCCAAACATATGGGCATTTTAGTAATATGGTACTTATATGATAGAATAATATTAATTATAATTCGTTATAATTCGTTATTAGTAATTACGGTAATTATTATGATAGAAATATTTTACAATAATATTTTACACAATCAATTAAAAATGGAATGGAAATTAGGTAAATTGGAAAAGGAAATGAATATTAATAATTGATTGAAAATTAAAAATAGAAAAGAGAACGAAAATTATGTCAATTGGAAAAGGAAATGAATATTAATAATTGACTGGAAATAAAAAAAAAATATCCATAATTAATTAAAATGGAAAAGGAAATGGTCAAATAATTGCATTTTAATTTTTCACATTAATATTACACAGTAGAATAAATCAAATCACAATTAAATCGTAAATCTTTCACAATTTTAAACAATGGAACGGAAATTAAAAATGAAACGGAAATATTTCAATAATAATATTCTACATCATCAATAGTAAAAGTAAATTAAAAATGGAAAGGAAATATTTCAATAATAATAGTCTACATCATCAATAGTAAAGACATATTTTAAATTTTAAACAATAGTAAAGGTAAACTAAAAATGGAATGAAAATATTTCAATAATAATATTCTACATCATTAATTATTAGGTAAAAATATCAGTGCATCTATTATTCTAATTGACTAATTGAATTAAAATAAAAAAGAATAATCGACTGAAAATGAATCTGATATTATTAATTCACTGAATATATATAAAAAAATGAATATTAATAATTGACTGCAAATAAAAAATGTCCATAATTGATTAACATGAAAAATGAAATGGTCAGATCATTGCATTTTAATTAAAAAAGGAATGGAAATATTTCAATAACAATATTCTGCCTCTTCTCCCAAAAGGTTGAATCCCCAACCCCAAAGGGCCCCCACGCCCCGGCCTGACAAAGCTTCTAGGAGGATGTAAAACAATATTCTACATCATCAATAGTAAAGGCATATTTCAAACAATATTAAAGGTAAATTAAAAGGAACGGAAATTAAAAATGAAACAGAAATATTTCAATAATAATATTCTACATCATCAATTAAAAATGGAACAGAAATTAGGTAAAAATATCATTGCATCTAATATTTTAATTGACTGAAAAAAAAAGGAGAATAATTGGCTGAAAATGAATATGATATTACTAATTTGAGAAATATATAAAAGGATCACTAATTGACTGGTATTCTACCATTATATATTTTCTATTGTTCTCAGCAATTTCTCATCTTTCTCTTTATTGCTTAGTAATGGAGTCAAATTATGCCTCTGCCTCCGACCTATCCCTCAGGACAAGGAAAAGCTCTATAAGGCTCCGGTTGATGCATTGTTATTTGGCCAAGGAATATCAATGTGTTGGCATCAACCAACAAACACTAACATGCTTATTTCATGATTCCAAGGTACATATTGCATTCATACACTTTTTTTTTATAGCATTGAATTTTTGTGATATTGGATTAATACTATAGTTTAAACTCATACTATAATTTAGACTCATACTTTCAGAATACTGAATTTATGTTGTATGTTAGACAACCATACTTCAATATACATCACAAAATTTAATCATAGAATGAATTTGTTATCCACAAAATATAATCACAAAATGATTTTGTTACTCATAGAATATAAATTTATATTATTTATTTATTAATATTGGATTAATACTGTAGTTTAGACTTATACTATAATTTAGACTCATACGTACTCATAGTATATTGGTTAAATGGTTTATTCCATAATACTGAATTTTTGCTTTATGTTGTATGGTGTATATTAGACAATCAAACTTCAATATACATCATAGAATATAATCACATAATGGATTTGTTATCTACGGAATATAATCACATAATGAATTATTACTATTTTTAGTATATTCATGATAGAAAAGGATATAAAATTCATAATATTTATTTATTAATTAATATTAATATTTATGGGTGATTCCCTCATGGAATTTGTATCCATTTACAAATTTCTAAAGAATTTGTCAAAAAATTCAACAAACTCTTGAAGGAAGGAAAATAATATTCACAAATTTGTTGTGCAAACATCTCGCATGAAGTTTAAGTCGTGCGAGCAAAAGTACATTATGAAAACGAATAATGACACATTGATTAGCATTACGGATCAAGATGATTCTGATTTTCCCAAAGACATGTTTAAACTCAAGGATTTTGAGTGTTGAAGGCTCCCGGAGGTGTGGATAGCACGCAACCAGGTAATTTTTAATTACAATTTCGTTCTACCTCATGCAATAATTTTTTTTTGCCTTGATTTTTTAATAGTTATTTTCGATCAGGGCATAACACCACTGGAAGCTACATGTTCGACAAGTCTAGAAGTCATCTCCATTGACGAAACCATTTCTGAGCAGCAGTCTTTGAAGAGAATAAACATGGATTGTTCATCATTTTCAAAGAGTTTGAAAAAAGTCTAAGATTGAACCCAATGCATGATAGCCTTGGTTGTTTTGTTTTTGATTTACCACAAACATATTTATTTGAGTTTTAGTTCTTCTTAGTTTGACTGGGCTAATTAAATGCTTAACATATGGATTAATTAACTCATGTTTTCTTAAGGGAAACTGTAAACGAATGAAAAACTAAAAAATGCACTAATTAACTCATGTTTTCTTTTTCTTTTTTTTACAAAATGACAAAATTGCTATATATCTAGACAAAAAAACATATGTTCCATACAAATGATTTAAGATAACAATTGATTCTATAACTGAGTTGCTAGAGAACAAGTACATTTGCTCAATTTATAAAATTCCTAAATAATGATATATAAAATCTCCAAAGTTAAAACACCGCATGCGTAGATATACACATTAGCAATTAATTTGAGCAATTATTTGCTCAAACTCAAATAATGATAACATCAAAAAACATAAATGATCCAAAACATATCTTCAATTGCACTATATAATATTTAATGTTCTAATTTAAATAATTATATATTGATCCAAATATTTTTAATATATTATAACAAATCCATTCTGTGCATCGCACGGGCAAAAATACTAGTAATAATAATAATAATAATAATAATAATAATAATAATAATATACGTACATACTAATAACCCATACTGCCACATATATATCTATATATATACACAATATATATTTATATGATTATAATAATAATAAAAATAGTAATAATAACACTAATAACAACAACAATAATAATAATAATAATAATAATAATAATAATAATAATTATTATTATTATTATTATTATTATTATTATTATTATAATCTATATCTATACTTATACTATATATAAAAACAATATCCTCCTCCCAAATTTTCCCGCCAAAACTTAGTGGCATTTTAGTAAAATCATTTATTTTATTCATTTATTAATTAATTATCATATATATATATATATATATATATATATATATATATATATATATATATATATTCTTTCGGCAGTCAACATAAGAATCCTATTATACACAAATGATTTTTAATTCCATGTACATCCCTGATTTCTTTCCATTCCTTTTTATTGGATGATTATGAAGACAACCAATCACTCATTCTATATAAATACATACAGTATAGATTACTCCATGATTTCCTCCCTTCTCTTGCAAATACACAGCCGTTACTCACCATTTTTCTTTCCCTCTCATTGGCTAAAAACGAGTATAAGAGGGAACTGCATCATTCTGTACCTATTTATTCACTCCATTTTCCAGCCTCCCACAATGAACTCCTCACCTCTCTCTCAATCGGTTTCTACTTTCTACGCACACTCTTCTCTATTGCTTCAAAAGTAAGCTTACCTTTCATTTTTAATTAGATACAATACCTAATTGCTTTACTTTTTTTTTTAATGTCTGTATATAATCTTTCATTGTCTGATCTACTAATTTATTTTTCATAGTTAATAGATATTATATTCCTTCAATTATATACAATACTTATATAATAGTTTACCGCTAAGATTTGATCTCTGATTAGCAGTTAATCCCTATCACTATGTTAAGAACACGGTGGAACGCACTGTTGGTATTGTAATTTTTCTTGGATAATGATGAGGATAAATAAAGAAATGATGATAAGATTTGGTATTGTACTGGTATAGATGACGAAATTGGCGATAATAATGATTTTGAAGGAAATTAGAATAATGAGAAGATAAAGATTAAGGTTATGGATGTTATGGATGGTTTGATGATGATTCGGCCCCTAATCTATACTATATATAAAAACAATATCCTTCTCTCAAATTTTCACGCCCAAACTTAGTGGTAATTTAGTAAAATCATTTATTTTATTCATTTATTAATTAATTATCATATATATATATATATATATATATTCTTTCGGCAGTCAACATAAGAATCCTATTATACACAAATGATTTTTAATTCCATGTACATCCCTGATTTCTTTCCATTAATGATTTTTAATTCCATGTACATCCCTGATTTCTTTCCATTTCTTTTTATTGGATGATTATGAAGACAACCAATCACTCATTCTATATAAATACATACAATATAGATTACTCCATGATTTCCTCCCTTCTCTTGCAAATACACAGCCGTTACTCACCATTTTTCTTTCCCTCTCATTGGCTAAAAACGGGTATAAGAGGGAACTGCATCATTCTGTACCTATTTATTCACTCCATTTTCCAGCCTCCCACAATGAACTCCTCACCTCTCTCTCAATCGGTTTCTACTTTCTATGCACACTCTTCTCTAGTGCTTCAAAAGTAAGCTTACCTTTCATTTTTAATTAGATACAATACCTAATTGCTTTACTTTTTTTTTTTTAATGTCTGTATATAATCTTTCATTGTCTGATCTACTAATTTATTTTTCATAGTTAATAGATATTATATTCCTTCAATTATATACAATACTTATATAATAGTTTACCGCTAAGATTTGATCTCTGATTAGTAGTTAATCCCTATCACTATGTTAAGAACACGGTGGAACGCACTGTTGGTGTTGTAATTTTTCTTGGATAACGATGAGGATAAATAAAGAAATGATGATAAGATTTGGTATTGTACTGGTATAGATGACGAAATTGGCGATAATAATGATTTTGAAGGAAATTAGAATAATGAGAAGGTAAAGATTAAGGTTATGGATGTTATGGATGGTTTGATGATGATTCGGCCATGCTGCTAATAATAATAATATTAATTAGTAGTAATTATATTAAGGTTTGACTAATTTACAGGTTCATTATCAAAGTGGCTATGGTGCTACATACTAAGTATTGATAAGAGTATAATTTTGGACTTTTGAGGTAAGATTTCATGTTCACTAAAATTACATATTTTGCCCCAATATTTATAAATATATTTTCATGATATGATATCAAAATTATGTGTTTTACAAAGTTATGTGCATTGTAATGTTCATGTGATCACAAGTACATTTGCATATTGTGTGTGATGATTCTTGAAATATCAAGAATGTATGTTGACGGGATATAATTAAATTAAAAGATAATTTTTCCTGTCTAAACAGGAGCATTTTGTAAAATTAAACTCAAAATTATTTTAGTAAAACCATTGATTTTATTAATCAACCATATATATTTTCATTAAATTAGCAATCAATTGTTATTACAATTAAAATTAATTACACTTTCGTTTGAGAGGATCCTTTGTTTCACAAATTTTGTGCTATATATATCACCAATATATTACAAGACAAGCCCAACTGAATTTTTCATTCCATATGACCTGGAGTCTCTAAAAAACAATTACTCCATAGGAATGAGATTTAAAATGAGGTTTGAAGGGGAAGAAGCTCCTGAGCAGATGTATGTCACATGTGTTAGCATTGTTAAGGTTGATGTGTCTTTTCTTCGTATCAATTCTAGACCAGTAACTAATATTATGAGCGTTATGTGGTGGTTTTTTTTTGGGTTTATTGGAACTATTGTTGGCATTGAAGATCGTGATCTCCACAAGTGGCCGGAATCAAAATGGAGATGTCTAAAGGTATTACCCTTGTGTTTGAAAGGTGATACATTTTTATTTGTGATGCCTAAAGTGATATGTATTGCTATCTTTAGGTGCAGTGGGATGAAACTTCAACGATTCCAAGGCCTGATCGGGTTTCACCTTTGAAAATAGAGCCAACTCTTTCTTCTTCTGCACTAAATCCACTAATTTGTACCAAGTTTTTCCCCCAAAATTTAGAGGCATTTATTATAAATTAATTTCTCTTAAATAATCATACTTTACTATGTGTTTATGTTTATTGGTTATAATGTTTTTTATAAACAAGAAAATTGCAAACTTTATTTGCAAAATTATGATCAAATAATGATTTTAGTTCC
This sequence comes from Ipomoea triloba, assembly GCF_003576645.1. Taxonomy (NCBI): domain Eukaryota; kingdom Viridiplantae; phylum Streptophyta; class Magnoliopsida; order Solanales; family Convolvulaceae; genus Ipomoea; species Ipomoea triloba. The sequence goes on along the minus strand of NC_044916.1, from coordinate 21,003,105 downwards.
AAATAATAATAATAATAATAATAATAATAATAATAATAATAATAATAATAATAATAATAATAATAATAATGTTATACTTTCTAATGTCAACTATTTAGACAAAGATATTATTTAGAATTAATTAATTTTATATACACTATATATGGTAATTATATTATGATAGAAATATTTCACAATAATATTTTACATTATCAATTAAAAATGGAACGGAAATTAGGTAAATTGGAAAATGAAATGAATATTAATAATTGATTGAAAATTAAAAATAGAAAAGAGTACAAAAATTATGTCAATTGGAAAAGGAAATGAATATTAATAATTGACGTGAAATTAAAAAAAAATATCCATAATTAATTAAAACGGAAAAGAAAATGGTCAAATCATTGCATTTTAATTGTTCACAATAATATTAGACAGTAGAATAAATCAAATCACAATTAAATCGTAAATCTTTCACACATTTAAACAATCAAATCACAATGGAACGGAAATTAAAAATGAAACGGAAATATTTCAATAATAATATTCTACATCATCAATAGTAAAAGTAAATTAAAAATGGAAAGGAAATATATCATCAATAGTAAAAGTAAATTAAAAATGGAAAGGAAATATTTCAATAATAATAGAAGTAAATTAAAAATGGAAAGGAAATATTTCAATAATAATAGCATACATCATCAATAGTAAAGGCATATTTTAAATTTTAAACAATAGTAAATGTAAATTAAAAATAGAATGAAAATATTTCAATAATAATATTCTACATCATTAATTAAAAATAGAACAGAAATTAGGTAAAAATACCAGTGGATCTATTATTCTAATTGACTAATTAACTGAAAAAAAATCGACTAAAAATGAATCTGATGTTACTAATTGATTGAATATATAAAAGGAAATGAATATTAATAATTGACTGTAAAAAAAAAAAATATCCATAATTAACTAAAATGAAAAAGGAAATGGTCATATCATTGCAATTTAATTAAAAAAGGAAAACATTCTACATCATAAATAATAAAGGCATATTATAAACAATATTAAAGATAAATTAACAATGGAACGGAAATTAAAAATGAAACGGAAATATTTCAATAATAATATTCTACATCATCAATAGTAAAAGTAAATTAAAAATGGAAAGGAAATATTTCAATAATAATAGCATACATCATCAATAGTAAAGGCATATTTTAAATTTTAAACAATAGTAAATGTAAATTAAAAATAGAATGAAAATATTTCAATAATAATATTCTACATCATTAATTAAAAATAGAACAAAAATTAGGTAAAAATACCAGTGGATCTATTATTCTATTTGACTAATTAACTGGAAAAAAAATCGACTAAAAATGAATCTGATATTACTAATTGACTGAATATATAAAAAGAAATGAATATTAATAATTGACTGTAAATAAAAAAATATCCATAATTAACTAAAATGAAAAAGGAAATGGTCATATCATTGCAATTTAATTAAAAAAAGGAAAAATTCTACATCATCAATAATAAAGGCATATTTTAAACAATATTAAAGATAAATTAAAAAAGGAACGGAAATTAAAAATGAAACAGAAATATTTCAATAATAATATTATACATCATCAATTAAAAATGGAACGAAAATTAGGTAAATATTACTACATAATTCTTTTCATTTTTCCTAGATAAGGTTGCCTAATATTAATTTACACATAACAATCGGCACTAATAATTAAAAAAAAAACAGAAGAACTGACAGAGATGTCTGTTTTTTTTTAATTTTATTATTATTATTATTTAATTATTTTAATTATAAAAGTTTATTTTAAAATTAGCAACTACCATGTCATCACAATTGTAGGTAAACAGCTCAATTTGAACTTTTTTTTTGAAAACATGTCAATTTGTACTTAATTGCATGAGTTTATATAGTTCAGGAATCCAATTGCATTCTTTTTTTTAGTTCGATGGCCTAATTGCAGTTTTGTGTGTAGTTCAATGGCTTATTTGACCCTTATTCCTAGAAAAATGATATTACTAATTGATTTAAAATATAAAAAGATCGTAATCTATATTCTATACTATATATAAAAGTAAAAAAATTCTCCTATTTCATTCCCCGCCTAAACTTTTGTAGTCAATTAATTAAATATTTTATTGGTCAAATAATTAATAAAGCTTATTTGTTAAGAAAATGTAAAATAGAAATTAACTAATATCTATTAATTGATAATATGTATACTCACGTATCAACACTATTAATAAAAGTAAAATCATTTATCGGGAAAAGAAAATGATATTACTAATTGACTGAAAATTATTTAAAAATTTTAATAATTAATTATACTTTCCTTTTGAAAACTCTAAGTTATTTAAACTTTAAAAAAAATTAATTGAACATGGGTTGTTAGATTTTTATAACAATCAAAATTAATTCATTCAAATATGGAGGAGGAAGATAAAACTAAATGCAATATGGGGAAAATGAATATACTTATTAAAGTATAAAAGTATAACATATATTAGTGTAATTGACTAATAATAATTGCCTAATAATTATTATGATAATTAAGTTAAGAATTGGTCGTTGAATTTATTTTTTATAATAATTAAAATTAATTCATTTCTCATTTTCTCATATTTATTTTAGTAATAATATAATTATATAAGTCATATTACTTATAGANAAAATAGAAAAGAGTACAAAAATTATGTCAATTGGAAAAGGAAATGAATATTAATAATTGACGTGAAATTAAAAAAAAATATCCATAATTAATTAAAACGGAAAAGAAAATGGTCAAATCATTGCATTTTAATTGTTCACAATAATATTAGACAGTAGAATAAATCAAATCACAATTAAATCGTAAATCTTTCACACATTTAAACAATCAAATCACAATGGAACGGAAATTAAAAATGAAACGGAAATATTTCAATAATAATATTCTACATCATCAATAGTAAAAGTAAATTAAAAATGGAAAGGAAATATTTCAATAATAATAGCATACATCATCAATAGTAAAGGCATATTTTAAATTTTAAACAATAGTAAATGTAAATTAAAAATAGAATGAAAATATTTCAATAATAATATTCTACATCATTAATTAAAAATAGAACAAAAATTAGGTAAAAATACCAGTGGATCTATTATTCTATTTGACTAATTAACTGGAAAAAAAATCGACTAAAAATGAATCTGATATTACTAATTGACTGAATATATAAAAAGAAATGAATATTAATAATTGACTGTAAATAAAAAAATATCCATAATTAACTAAAATGAAAAAGGAAATGGTCATATCATTGCAATTTAATTAAAAAAAGGAAAAATTCTACATCATCAATAATAAAGGCATATTTTAAACAATATTAAAGATAAATTAAAAAAGGAACGGAAATTAAAAATGAAACAGAAATATTTCAATAATAATATTATACATCATCAATTAAAAATGGAACGAAAATTAGGTAAATATTACTACATAATTCTTTTCATTTTTCCTAGATAAGGTTGCCTAATATTAATTTACACATAACAATCGGCACTAATAATTAAAAAAAAAACAGAAGAACTGACAGAGATGTCTGTTTTTTTTTAATTTTATTATTATTATTATTTAATTATTTTAATTATAAAAGTTTATTTTAAAATTAGCAACTACCATGTCATCACAATTGTAGGTAAACAGCTCAATTTGAACTTTTTTTTTGAAAACATGTCAATTTGTACTTAATTGCATGAGTTTATATAGTTCAGGAATCCAATTGCATTCTTTTTTTTAGTTCGATGGCCTAATTGCAGTTTTGTGTGTAGTTCAATGGCTTATTTGACCCTTATTCCTAGAAAAATGATATTACTAATTGATTTAAAATATAAAAAGATCGTAATCTATATTCTATACTATATATAAAAGTAAAAAAATTCTCCTATTTCATTCCCCGCCTAAACTTTTGTAGTCAATTAATTAAATATTTTATTGGTCAAATAATTAATAAAGCTTATTTGTTAAGAAAATGTAAAATAGAAATTAACTAATATCTATTAATTGATAATATGTATACTCACGTATCAACACTATTAATAAAAGTAAAATCATTTATCGGGAAAAGAAAATGATATTACTAATTGACTGAAAATTATTTAAAAATTTTAATAATTAATTATACTTTCCTTTTGAAAACTCTAAGTTATTTAAACTTTAAAAAAAATTAATTGAACATGGGTTGTTAGATTTTTATAACAATCAAAATTAATTCATTCAAATATGGAGGAGGAAGATAAAACTAAATGCAATATGGGGAAAATGAATATACTTATTAAAGTATAAAAGTATAACATATATTAGTGTAATTGACTAATAATAATTGCCTAATAATTATTATGATAATTAAGTTAAGAATTGGTCGTTGAATTTATTTTTTATAATAATTAAAATTAATTCATTTCTCATTTTCTCATATTTATTTTAGTAATAATATAATTATATAAGTCATATTACTTATAGATCTTTTTAAGATAATTTTAGACAAACAAGTCATATATTATTCAATTAATTGAGTAATATTTTTGTACTAATCTTATAATCAAATAAATGTACACGTTCAATATTAGAATTTTTTATAATTTCATCTTTATTTTTATTATCTCAATATATAATAAAAAAAATTTATCCACGCCCGGGTAATTGGACAATTATTTGTTCTAATTCAAAGGAAAACATCAGAAAACATAATTGATCCAATCAATTTCATCAATTGCGCTATATAATATTCGATGTTATAATATATATAATTGTATATTGATCCAAATATTCTTCAAATATTATAACAAATCCATTTCGTGCAACGCACGGGTTATATACTAGTATTCCTTAAATAGTGATTCTTTATGTCATAATTGAATGCTATTTAAGTATGTTTTCATGATTATAATATTTTGGATTAAAGTTTTTAATCTATGATAATATTATAATTGTAATTAATTAATTACATATGAATTTGTTTTGGTATTAAATTAATTAATTAATGGAATGTTTTTATTTGTTCTATGGAAATTTATTTCCATATAAATTTTATTTTGATTGACCCAAGTTTTGGTATAATCAGATTATATATTCTAAAGCCACAAATTAATGCATTACTTATTTTATGTTATGTTTGGATTGCCTAGCATGTCGGTTTAATTTGGTCATGGGCTTAGACCCCTTGAATGAATGTGATTTATTTTGAGTTTTGCATCTTTTTTTGTGATTAATTAAAATTGGGGCATGGGTGCTTCTTATCTATTATTGTAATGTAAATCCCTTCCTCGAAATATGTACCACATTTCTAGTAGATAGGAAATGTGTGTACGAAGATCCCGAAGATTTCAAGAGTTGAAGACCCAAAGGCTATGTATGATGGAAGCTTACATGTAATAGATAGGATTTTAATTTTTCACTATTCACTGTGCACGGTCAAAATTAGCTGGCTCAATTTTGACCATTTAGAAATTCATGACCAATATCAAGTTTACTATTCATGCACTTTATGTATATGTGATATATGTTAAAATGTTGCATGAGTAAAGTGAAAAACTTAATAATTCTTAAAATCTTCCATATATTAAATATTAAGTTGTAAACGGTTAGGCCTTAAGAGTTGAGACTACCTAATCATGGCTCTCAACCATCATAAGAAATCAAGTATTTTTCCTAATACGGTGTTAGCTATGCCAACATAAGGGCAACATGTTAGTTTAAAATATTTTGATTTTCTTATTTTAAACATGTGATGTGGTCACACTTAGAAACTTTACTTTTCAATAAATCCCTAAAGGTGAGAAAAGTCAAAGTTCAACTCTTTTTGTTACCAGGATGGTGGATTTGACTTAACTGAGTCCATTAAGCTAAGATGCCCCTTAAGGTGAGGTTCAATGGGTCATGGAGCACAAGTTTAATAAAATCGAATCATGCAGACATGTATTGGCAAGAGTTGGCCACTTAAGGTGAGGAATAAAATAAATTTGTAAGACCTCGATTACATATTAGAAATCTTCTAACGGGATTTCCGTTTTCTTACTTGGGGAGTGCAGTATTCGAGAATTTTAGTGGGAGATACTATTTGATTATATATACGAAATTCAAAAAGTTTAATAAAGAATTGTGTCTAATAATTCTTGTTATTTTCTGTAATTAATTTTGAAATGGATTTAAATCCTTTGTAAAAAATACTTGAAGATAACAAACTTACTAGGCCAAATTTCACTGATTGGCTCCAGAATTTGAGAATCTTTCTCAATTTGGAAAAGATCGGTTATGATTTAATCCAAGATCCTCCACTAATTAAAATTATACCAGATGATGCTGATGTTGATCAACGTGATGTTCATAAGTTGAAAGGCGATGATTTGAGGGCTAAGAGTTATATCCCCGCCTCTATAACCCATGAGTTGCAATGTTAGCGTGAAAAGATGTCTGACGCAAAATCTATGATCAATCACCTACAAGAGTTGTACGATGAGCACAGTAGGATTTCACGTTATGAGGTTACCAAGGCCTTATTTCGGGCAAAACTACAAGAAAGAGGAAATGTAGGAGATCATGTCTTAAATGTGATTGGCTTATTAGAGAGATTGGAAGAATTAAATATATTCCTTGACACTGAGCTTGAAGTAGATTTAACTCTATAGTCTCTTCCGAATTCTTTTTGGTCTTCATAATGAATTTCCACATGAATAAGCTTCATTGTTCTAAATCTTATCTATACAATATGTTATGCACTGTTCATGCTACAATGAAGGGTATGCACATTGATATAGTTGTTTTGGCCTCTTCCAAGTCAAAGAAGAAGAGAAAGAACAATAACTTTTCTAAAAAGAAATCAACTGGGGAAGTGACCAAAAACAAAAGGAAAGGTTGCAAGTAAAGAAAAGTTTTTCCATTGCAATAAAAAGGGGGATTGGAAAAGGAATTGTACAGGTCAGAGTAGCTGAAGTCTTTGAAGGTCAAAGACAACGAGAAACCTTCAGAAGGTATGTCTATTATGCTCATTAATTAGATCAGACTAGTTTTTCAATTAGTCTAAATACTACTTCTTAGATAATAAACTCTGGAGAAACTTCACATGTTTGTGTATCGTTACAAGATCTGAGAAGAAGTAGAGAGTTGACTAAAGATGAGATTGCTCTAAGGATTGAAAATGGAGCAAGAGTTGTTACATTAGTTGTTGGAGCTTTATCTATTTTGTTTTCATTTAATCATATTTTAAAAGGGCTATTTATGTGTTCCTAGTATTTAAAGACATTATTTCCATTCCAGTTGAGAATAATTATGAATTTTTCTTTTCGGAATAATATTTATTATATTTATTTCAATAATAAATGTGATGGCACTAAAACATTGTTAAATGGTATTGATTGTTTAAATATGTTTGACGATAGTATAAATGAACATTTAAATACATATTGATGTATGTGGCTCATTTGATAAAATGGAGTTTCGATCCTAAATGGAGTTCCATCTAAGTCTGTTTCTAAGACTCCATATGAGATATGGGATACCCCGTCTTAAGTATGTTAAGATTTGGGGTTACACGACTTTTATCAAAAGTCTAAAACAAAAAATTGGAAACATGATATGAAAAAAGGTAGGAAGATATGGCTTAATGAAGAGTTTGTTGAGAAACGTTCATAGTTTAATCAGATTCAAAAATATGTGCAATATGAACCAAAAGTTATGCCTCCTCTTCACAGAAGTGTTAGATATATTCGTGCACCAAACAAATAATAGTTGTCTTGATGATGCAGAGACACTCTTTGTAATTGGAGATAATGCGTCTAGTGACAATCCAATCAGTTACGAAGATTCGATATTAGATATCGTTTTAGAATGTGAAACATCTATTTTGACAAGTTAGTCAAATTATTTGGCTATATTGTAAAACATTAATGATCCATGTTTATAAAATGGTCAATAGAGATAGATCGAAAAGATTAATAGCTTTATCTCAAAGTATGTACATAAAAATATTGAAGATGTTCAATATGTTAGATTCTAAGAAAGGTTTTGGCCCTGTTTGGTAAATAATTAGCCTATCAGCCAATTTTGACCTATTTGATCATTATTAGTTGTTTCACTTGATTCAAAAATCAATATAAGTGTTTGGTTGATAAGCTTTTTGTAACTCCAAAATACTAAATTTCAAAATGCTACTCAAAGCAACCTTTTCAATTAGCCTTTTGAGAAAAGAAATTATACCAAACAATTTTCAGCTAACAGCTAATTTACCAAACACTTTTCTACAATCAGCTAATATTATCAATTAATTATACCTTCTAACCCAATGAGCTAACAACATCAGATAACAGTCATTTACCAAACAGGACCTTTATTACCTTTCAAGCACGAAATCTATCTTTCTAAAGTTTTCATCCTGATACAACTGAAGATAGGGATCACATAAGTAAAATATCATATGCTTCAGCTATTGGGAATCTTATATATGTGATTTTATGTACAAGATCTAATGTTTCTCATGCAGTGAATGTCACTTGCAGACATCAATCAAATAATCCAGGTGAAAAATACTAGACATCAGTTAAGTAATTAAGGGTATAGTCTTAACTGATGGAAAACAAGTATTAAAGATTAAAGGATACACAAATTTTGAATTTCTATCAGACCAGATGATAGAAAGTCTACATTTTGTAACAGTGGTGCAGTCAGTTGGAAGAGTTCCAAACAGAAATAATTGCTTATTCAACCACTAGAGTAGAGTATGCTGCTACTATCATCCCCTAAGAGAGTTCGTTGGAAAGGGAGATATATCAATGCAAATAATAGCATTTATGGATAATCTAACAGATTCGTTTTTTATACTATTTAATCAAGAGCAATTACATTGGCATCTTGAGAAGATGAGGATTACCGATTAGCTCTAGTGCAAGTGGGAAACTGTAAGTGTAACTCCCCCAATTTTCTAATACATAAATGTAAGAAATAAAAGGGAAATAAAGAGATAAAGTTCAACTTTCTGAAATATTTGAAAATGCGAAAGCAAAAAATCAAACTAATCAGGGGTGTCACGCCACGCTTAGGTAACACTATAACCCAAATGCTAAGGCAATTAACTAAGTTCACAATCCAAAATGAACATAATACTAAAGTCAATACATCAAGTCTAAACATAAATATACCTTCACAAGGCAAGGTTCAAAGGGTAACACCTACCTCTACTATGTAGGAATCGACCGTTGAACACAATTGTTTTCGATTTTAAAATACCTCGAAAATTAAGTTTCATTCCTGTGGGGATTGTTGGAAAAAATAGCATAAATGAAATTTTAAGTGGCCCTTTTGTGACACAAATATGTGTGGGGTCCACTACCGATTTGGGTCAGGTCAAAGTGAATTCGGATTCTTCGTAGTTAGACGAAGAGATCAATATATTGTACGCTCAAAATGGATAATGGGTGAATGAGAAATTGGTTCTCAAAGTAGACCCATTTGAGATGAAAATTCATGTGGAAAAGATTTTAAATAAGCTTTTGTCCCACATTGGTTGAGAAAGTGGGTTTGCACCACTATTTATACAAGAACCATTTTATGTCATATTGATTTGTATAGCATAGAGGCCATTTCCATTTTGTCAATTCCCAAAATTATGAGCTTGAAAAAGCTTTTTCACGATGTATCAAGTTCCCTATGGTATTTTCTTAGGTTACCATTCACATGGGCAAGGATGGAACCCCCAACCTCATGCTTAGGGACGAGGTGCTGAACCACCACACCAACCATGTTGATTATGATATCACATACTTTATGTACTCTTTTCCTCGACTAGATTTTCCCACTGAGTTTTTATAGCGAGATTTTTAATGAGGCATAACTATGCTGAGATAATGGTCAAGGGGAGTGGTATAAATATTTATTTTTAATATGTGGCCATACCCCACTCTTTCGCGTGTACAAAATTATCCACTTATCTTGTTTGTATATATATAAACTATTATTAATGAAAATGTGGTTATGAGTTTCTGCATCTTCCAAAGTTTTTTCTCCACTTACCTTTTCATTTGTATATTTTTGAAGGTAAGACTGATACAAGATACACTAAAATCACAACAATAAGTATGTTATGTTATGAATATATTATTTATATGTGGCCATTATCCCAGTTATTGTATTTCAGGATCCATGAAGGGTGAAGTGTCTTTTAGAGTATCGAAGGGTTAAGTTGGTTTCCTATATATATGCTCATATGTATTCATTTGTAACCGACACAATGATGAAGATCAATAAGAATTGTTCTCCCTTCTCTCCATCTCTCTTTGCAATTATCTTCTTGTTTGGTGCATTTCTATTTTTATTTACAACACGTTATCAGCACGAGTGCTCTAAACCAAATGCACAATAGTCTCTTCCACCATTTTCCTGGCAAGGCAGCTACGGCGGATCAAACCATGAGGAATATGGATAAGAATTCATTCTTCTGAATTCTTGTTTATTTGTCATTATTTTGACTATATATATATATATATATATATATATATATATATATATATATATATTATATAATCTTACTTATGTAGAAGATTGTTGATGATGAGTTCAATGTTTTAGGAACAAGATCTGTTGTTTGGAGCAGCAGACTGCTGTGGTGCCAAACAGATTTATCATGAGGCATATGGGATCTCGCCGACGATGGCTCCATCACAGGCGACCGATCTATAAATGGATTAGAAAAGATGTTGACGGAGATGGTGAGCGACGGTGAATCAACGACGGCGACCTTCGACCTGGATTTTCCTCCCCGGCGTGAACGGTGATGGAAAACCAGCGACGAACATAACTCCGGCGAACCTTCAGCGGCGGCCTCCTCCCTTGGTCGAGGAGGTACCAAGGCAGGAAGAGGAGCTTTAGGCAAAGCAGGAATGGGAGCAGCAGGCCAAGGGTGTCGAGAATAGACTTGTAAAACTGGAGGAGTAGGAACAGGCATAGGGACAGATGTCGTGACTGTATACATCAGGATGTCATCCCCCTCATCCTCCCCCTGACCAATGGCATCCGGAGAAGAAGGAAAGAAAGGAACATCCTCGTGAAAAGTGACATCAATAGAAACAAGGTACCTACCAAGCTCTGGAGAGTAACACCTGTACCCCTTTTGCACACGAGAATAACCAAGAAACACACACTTCAGAGACTTTGGATCAAGCTTGGTGAGGTTAGGACGGACATCTCGAACAAAACATACACAACCAAATATACGGGGGTCAATATGAAACAAAGGTTGTGATGGACACAGAATATGGTACGGAGTTTTCCCTTCTAAAACCACAGAGGGCATGCGATTGATTAAAAAACAGGCAGTGGAACAGCATCAGCCCAAAACTGTTTAGGAACCCTCCTTTGAAACAATAAGGCCCTTGCAGTTTCAAGCAAATGCCGATTCTTGCGCTCAGCTACCCCATTTTGGGAAGGTGTGTCAACACAAGAAGATTGATGCAACATACCCATGCCATGCATATAAGAGGAAATTGGGTACGAGAAATACTCTTTAGCATTGTCACTACGTAATATTTTGACATGAACACCAAATTGAGTTTTAATTTCAGCACAGAATCCACGAAACACATCAAACAATTCAGAACGAGACTTCATTAAATATAACCATGTCATTCGAGAGAAATCATCAACAAAGGTAACAAAATACTTATAGCCAATTTTAGAAGTCACAGAACACGGACCCCAAACATTTGAATGTACTAACTCAAACAAAGTAGACACACGTTTGCTAACTCTAGGACTCAAATGCACACGACGGTGCTTAGAAAACTCACATGACTCACAACGTAAAAACGGCAAACTATGAAACTGCGGACACAATTTTTTCAACAACGGGAGGGAAGGATGCCCCAAACGAAAATGAGCATCTACCGGAGTGACAGCACCCGAACAAGCAACCAACTTTGACCTCTTGGTGTCAAGAATGTAGAGACCCCAGACTCACGCCCCTCACCAATAACCCTCTTAGTCATAAGATCCGACAATGATCAAGGAAGAACGTAACAAAACAGTTTAAAGCACGGGTAAGCTGGCTAACTGAAATCAAATTGAACGAGAAATTAGGGAGGTGCAATACAGACTGTAAGGGGAGCATGGGGATTGGCGTAATGAAGCCAGACCCAAGTACATGGGAGGTGGACCCATCCGCTAAGGTGACAGGGGAACTATGTGGAGAAGAAGAAATGGAGGAAAATAAACTCGAATTACCTGTCATATGGTCTGTGGCACCCGAGTCTATAACCCATTTGGATGATGATGAGAGAAGACAAGAGGTCGGGTTACCTGAGTCAGCAACAGCAGTGACCGAAGAGGATGAATGCTTCAAAGAGTCTTGGTATTGAGAGAACTTGGCAAACTCATCAGCAGAGACCATGATAGTCTTGGAAGATGCCTCAGGTGTAGATGCAACATTAGCAGAAGAATTCCTACGATCCTTTTGCAACTTCCGACAGTCCCTCCTTATATGCCCTGGCTTTTGACAATAGTGACACACAATGGTGGAAGTACGCCCATGGGAATATCCATTGTTCCCACTGTGAGGATGACCGGAAGTGTGCCCTTGGGAATTGCCACCATTCCCATTGTGAGGATTACGACTAACAAGAGCACTATTAGGTGGGATGGGAACTTCGGGTATCTTGGACTGCTCGGATCGAATCAAGAGAGGGAAGAGATCAGCTAGGGTATGGATTTCAGATGTACTAAGAATTGTGGACCTAGCTGTGTCAAACTCAGAAGGAAGACCTGCCAAAAAGCTCATAACAGCCAATTGTTCACGTTGCTTTTGTTGCTCTTTAACGTTAGCAGTGAATGGCATGAGTTTATTAAGGGCCTCATATGTTTTCTTAAATTCCATAAAGTAAGCAGTGAGAGACAAATTTTGCTTCTCGGCACGGTAAAAAGACTTGCAAACATCATACATACGAGTGATATTCCCCTTCCCAGAGTACAAGTATTCCAAATAATCCAACAATTCTTTAACAGAAGAACAATGACTAACGAACCCAAGAATACCCTCATCTATAGAATTACGAATTTGTAAGAGCAAACGTGCATCATCCTTTACCCAATTAGCATCATCTTTGGTCTCAGTGAGGTGGTCTTTTCTATCCAAACTAGTGAGATAAAGCTTAATGACCAGAGACCACTCTAAGTAATTAGAGTCATTAAGCTTACAGTTCGTGATTTTGGAATTCACAAGAACAATATCAGTAACAACAATCGACTTATTCTCAGCCATACCCACAAAAAATGGAGCCCAAACATATCAGAAACAGACAAAAAATAGTAACCGGAGGGCGTACGAGACAACCTGATTGAAGACCCGAAAAAAAAAAAACGAAGCAACACTGGTCAAACCAAGACCAGATCCGAGATCCCTGGAGTAAGGCGAGCTCGGAGAGGGTGACCGAAAAATTTTTCGATGGCCAGAGGTGGCGCACGCGCCGGCGCGTGAGGAGCAGTGCGGTGGTTGCGGCGGCGCGTGAGGCCCACTCGTCGGGCAGATCAGCGTCGAACTTCACAGATGCGGTCGCCGGTGGCCGGCGATCCTTCCTGGACAGGCGGTGTCGACAGCGGAGTGGGAAAATTTTTTTTATTGTACTGGCTCTGATGCCATGTTCAAAGGTTTTAGGAAGAATACCTTGACTGGTAGCTCTGTGTCTCACAAGGTTTTGAGGAGAGTACACCATCCTATATATATGACTTTGGAGGACATTCTGTATGGTAACAGGTTTCCATATACTACAACCTCAAAACCCTAGTTTCCAACTTTCCTAATATATAGGATACCATATGTGATGAATATACCTTATAACAATGGCTTGGCAGCGTCCTCCATCATCATCTTCACTCTCTCCCTCTCTCGCCGGCAGACCGACGATAGCCACTGGTCTTCGCCGTCTCCTTCCCTCTCACGTGCGACGTCGGCAAGCAACTCAGCCTCCACAGGTCTTTGTGTCATCAGTGAGTAGCTGCGGCGGAAGTGTGGTGGTGGTGAGAAGTTATAGCAGATCGGCGTGAAATGATGATGAAATGGCAGTTATAGTACTAGTTCCCTCCCACCTTCTCTTTCATTATTATGATAATTATTACTATTATTATAATGATTATTATAATCATTATTATAAATTATTATAATTAGAGGTGGCAGACTTTGGAATTCCTAATAGTTTGGCAGTTACATTTCTTCTTGGAAAGCATAATAAGGTGTTTGGAATTCAAATTATTCCTCTTGCTGATGAAAGGAATTGCACAAGAATGGGAACCACCTTTTATTAATTGGTGGTGTTTTCATTTCATCGGGGAACCACACAAGATTAATTAAATGCATTGGGCAGTTCGCATGTGTGCGGAGTTGGTTAATCGCGTGCATAGTCTTCCTGAGATGATACATCAATTATGAAGAATTACGACTGAGATTGATTATGAGAAATTATCGGAGTTTTTGACCATACTCCGATGAGGTTGGCTCTTTCATATTTTAATATGATACATGCCATATATATATTCATGTGATAATAGATTATTATGTGCAAATAATTATTTTGTGCACTAATCACATATATTATTATGCATTGTCATATTTTCTCAAAACTATCATTATGACATGATTTAGATGAGAATATAGTCTATATATTCGCATAATGATTACATTTTGAGAGCATAATTGAATATTGTCACAAGTATTTTAGATCATCATTTCATATATTATATGATGAGGCCTATATACGAATAGTATGTGACAATTGTTTATCAATTTGCTCCCTTGTGGTTTATAGCTATGTGAATCATCATGAAAGTTATTTTGATATGCATTATCAAATTATGGGATAAATATAGATAATTGTGTGCATGCTATTTACAAATATCATGAGGATATTGGGTTGAGAGTCATGATGTTCATGTGATGCATGACATAATTATTTTTGAAAGCTATTATAAGCTTAAAAGAAGCAAATGAATGCATCATATCACTTTTGATTGGATCCGGGAACAATCCGTAAAATGTATGTTTTGAGGATTGTGCAACCATGCATACAATACGTGTGCAAGAAATTTATGCACACTGAATAAGGAATTTGTTACTACAATATTTAGTAGTACAAAATGATTAAAGGCTCTAGTAGAGCCGACCAATATATTATTGCCTGGATCTAATATAACTTTGCCCAGAAGGTAAAT
Source organism: Ipomoea triloba (assembly GCF_003576645.1). Classification (NCBI taxonomy): domain Eukaryota; kingdom Viridiplantae; phylum Streptophyta; class Magnoliopsida; order Solanales; family Convolvulaceae; genus Ipomoea; species Ipomoea triloba. The sequence goes on along the minus strand of NC_044916.1, from coordinate 20,987,872 downwards.
TAAGAGCACTAATTTTTATTTGTCACCCCTTGACACAAGTCTTAGATCGATCATGAATATTTGATTCACAGTCCTTAAATCAATCCTGAAGGATTCCTATGATCAATAAAGTCATAATCTTCTATTGACTAAATCTGAGATTTTATGATGGTTAATCCCCTCTTAATATGACTAGTATGATATAGTATTGTTTCACACGTGAAGCTATGTTAGAAGAACTACAGAAAGACAATATTAATACAAGACTCCATTGATTTTTAAAGGTAAATAATCTTGTTCTCCAGTAGAAGTACATGACTAATTTTGTACTCCAGTAGAAGTACATGACTAACCTTGTACTCCAGTAGAAGTACGTGGAAAGATAATAACCTCATACTCCGGTAGAAGTACACAACTAACATTGTACTCTAGTAGAAGTACATGAAAAATCATACTAAATAATGTGAGTCTTATTATCTTCTATGATGGTCATATTGTACTCCAGTAGTAGTACATGACAAAATTATGCTAAGTGTTTTTTTAAGGAGTATTATTCTCCGAGTTCTAAAACTTCACACTTGGCAATACGTTTGGACATTGGGATATTTTCTAATAAGGTCCGGAAGACCTCGGCCAAGGATTGGACATTCGGGTGACTAATGGCTTATGATTCATAAACGAAGTCTGCAACTTCTATCTTTAGCATTATGCTATCATACTAAAAATGCTATGAAGTGAATCACATCATGATGGTTTGCCTGAAGCAAATGGTGCTTGAAAGTCATAAGTGAATCACACCATGATGGTTTGCCTGAAGCAATTGAGTTATGATTTAAATGTGCTTGAAAGTCAGAAGTGAATCACATCATCATGATGTTTTGCCTGAAGCAAACAAGTTATGAATTTAAATAATCTCACCGCTCCATGAATTTATTTGGCATTCAAATAGCATCATTACCCGCTAAAGCTGTGAATGCTCCTTCGAGAGTAGAAGTCCCAAAGGGACCAAGTATGCACACTGACACTCCCCATCTCCATAAGCGCCGGGGACCAGTTGAAAAGATTTAAATTCGTGGAAATCCAGAAATAGTAAAATTTCGCGGTCACTCGAGAAAGTTTTTTCGCCCTGAAGACGGAACACATAGTGAACCTGCATGTGCTCCAGGCAATATAAATGACTCACTACATATCATGATTATTCCCTGATACACCTAGTACGTGATAAACATTTCCCAAATCTGCGTTTATATTCTTAGTATGCAGTCTATTTTACTATATCACCACCATAGCGTATCTCTAGGGCTATTGAATGAAACTAGGTATACATAATGATAATAGAATTTCGTCTGATTGTCTAAATACCTAGAGCCTATTATAAGGGATCAATAGATACGCTGACTGCATACTTAATGAAGATCGGTTCACGGCATTAGGGGGAGATAAGACCCAAATTTAATGAAATGCTGAGAAGTTCCATGGAATGGAAAAATCTTCATTAGTCAAATCCACGTACTAGTTATACTGAACCAGAAGTTCAAAAAGATAACTGGACTAGAAGTTCATAAGGTAATATATTTGCGACATTAGCAAATAATCTGCCAAATATATATTGATCATGCTGATCAGAAAAAAGTGACAAGGTCCCATATTTAATCCCTAATTTGGACCGAATATCTCTATTGATACTCCTTGACGCTAGAAGTGTAGGAGGTCTATCGGTTTAAGAGATAAGAAGTATAATACTAGATCTAGTAAAGAAACATTGTTACTCTTGTCTTGATAAGAATTATATCGTGAAAACGTTCGTCCAGATGACGAAACCCTAGTAAGGTGCACCGAACAAACATAATACTAGGGGTGCGGAACGACCAGATCATAATATCTTTGGAAAATGTCAACAATCTGGTTAATTTAGAAATTGTCATGAATTTTATGGGAGAAAATTATAATATTATAAGTTGTTGACAACACTGCCTATATAATTGCTCAATTAAATAAACTGGATCCAGGTGAGGTGCTAGAAGCATCCTCATTGTTTAATATTTAAAAGAGCAATTAAGGCATAGCTCAACTCGCTAAAATACATTCTCTTTATAACACGTACACCATTGAATATAACTCTGTTGGTTACAAATGGGTGTTTGTACGAAAGAGAAATGAGAATGATGAGGTGGTATAATATAAAGCGAGTTTTGTAGCTCATGAGTTCACGCAGAAACCGTTGATTGATTTTAATCAATTGCAATCTCCCACATAAGATGGCATTAAGTTCCGCTACATAACATCATTGGCAGAATAATAAAATTAGATATGCAGTTAATAAACGTCATGACCGCATAATTATAGGTCATTAGACTAAGAAATTATCCTCCTGAAGAAGGAATTAAATATGAATATATTACATGTCACTAAGCGTTCTTTAAAGGATTGCGAATGGAGTTATTACCCTCATTTAGAAGGGATAATATGTACCATAAGTGTTCTTTAAAGGGATGCTAATGAGCGTAGTGTTGCTACATTTGATAATGTTAGCTCATGCCTAAAGACGGAGTTTTCTGAAACAAAAGACTTGGGAAACCCAAGTATTATCTTGACCTGAAGATCGAGTTTTTCCTTGAAGAAGTTTTACACACCAGTTAGCCTACTTGTAAAATGCCTTGAAGATTTATATGGATAAGTCCCATTTACTTATCACACTAACGGTTGTATCTCTTGAAGTAGATAAGGAACCGTTTAGACTCAAAGAGTATAATAAGGATTTCGTGGAACCAAAAGTCCATTAATTCATTGTCTTTGGAGCACCATTTTTGGACCAGTGGTTCCATAATCGAATCAGGCCTGATATTCGCGATAAAATGCTATCAACATTTAATGCTCCTCCTACAATGAAATATTGGAATGGTCTATAACATATCCTCCAGTATCTTTGAGTTACAAAAGATTTTGGCATTTATGTGAGAAACCAATATATGGTTTTAATGGGCTACTTGGGTACTGGCTATTATTATTTGATCCCAACGATGTCAAGTCCCAAAACTGGTTATACTATATTTTACCCCCATTGTCTTATAAGCAGACAATAAAGATTGCGTTGCATCAATAATAAATGGGTATATTATGAAAATTTTTACTAAACATTATGATGTCAGTATTATACCCACGTGAGCTCTGGAAGAGTCGCGAGATTATTCACCCCATTGACTGTTGGACATATTTGTTCACAAAATCCCTTTCTATACTTTGAAGGTATATTTCATATAGGGTATTTGAAGGATGTTATCTTCAGGGGGAGTATCGTTTACTTGAATCATGAATATTATGCCCTGAAGTTTATGTTGGGGTTATGGTTGCACTTTTTTTCCCTTAGCTAAAGTTTTTTCCCACTGGGTTTTCTTAGCGAAAGGTTTTCTTAATGAGGCAACCGGTGCAACACATAATTTAACATATATCATGTACTCTTTTCCTCATTGGGTTTTTCCCACTGGGTTTTTCTAATGAGGTTTTTAACGAGGCATGAGTATGGTATAGTAATGTCAAAATGGGGTACGTTACAGAATCCAGAAGATTATACACTGAAAGTTTATGACTGGTTATCCTGAAGATTAGACCCTGAAGGTCATGAATAATTTATGGTTGTACTCTTTTTCCCTTAGCTAAGTTTTTCCCACTGCGTTTTTTTAGCCTAAGGTTTTTAATGAGACAGCCCATATAACATATGCTTTTGAAAATACAACATGTACTCTTTTTTCCCTTGACTAGGTTTTTTTCCCACAGGGTTTTCCTAGCAAGGTTTTTAATGAGGCATGAATATGATAAGATAATGGCCAAGGGGGAGTGTTATGAATATATTATTTATATGTGGCCATTATCCCAGTTATTGTATTTCTAGATCCATAAAGGGTCAAGTGTCTTTTGGAGTATCGAAGGGTTAAGTTGGTTTCCTATATATATGCTCATATGTATTCATTTGTAACCGACACAATGATGAAGATCAATAAGAATTGTTCTCCCTTCTCTCCATCTCTCTTTGCAATTATCTTCTTGTTTGGTGCATTTCTATTTTTATTTACAACATGTTAGTAATTTTATCACACGCTAATTGAAGAATAAATAATATAAAAAATCAAAGGGAAAATAACACTTTTTTCCTTGAATTATAGACTTATAGCACTTTTCACATGAGTTATTCATGTGCTCACATTGACCTCCTCAATTATTTTTAAAGTGACAGTTTTTCTATCTTTGATGTTAAATAAAATTTTTTACCTTTAAAATAATTATTTCATTTATTTTTCTTCTCTAACAAATTATTGCTTATATGTATGGAGGACTACAGTTCAATTTGAACCGAACTGAACACTATAACAACTGAACTAAAATAACAGGGATGGTTCTTGTTACGTTTCAGAACCGAAAAATATAATAATTGTTAAAATTTAAACTATTTAAAAAATAGAATTTACAAAAATAAATAAATAAATAAATAAATTTTGAACCAGCGGTTCAAACCGAAATTGGAATCAGAATAAATGTGAACTAGAACCAAATAGATTTATCATTTACCGTGTCTACAAATCTGTTCGGTTTCGGTTCACATTTGTTATGATTCCAATTTCGATTTAAATGATCGATTCAAAATTTATTTATTTATTTGTGTATATTCTATTTTCTATTTTTAAAATAATCTAAATTATATAATTATTTTATTTTATTTTATTTTTTCCCGATTCTGAATTGTAACAAGAACAATCCTTGTTATTTTAGTTCAGTTGTTATAGTGTCTGGTTCGATTCAAATCGAACCGCCGTCATCCCTACATATAAGCAATAATTTGTTGGAGAAAAAAAAATGAAATAATTATTTTAAGGGTAAAAATGTTCATTTAACATTAAAGTGGGAAAAAAATTATCATAAATATGAGTACATTAATACCTCAAGAAAAAAATGCTATAAACCTATAATTCAAGATGAAAAAAATGTCATTTTTCCAAAATCAAATACTCCTTATCATCCTTTCAAAAAACAAATACTCCTTATCATAGCATGCTAATTCAATGAATATATATGCCCGAAGGAATATATATGCGTGTGCACTCTGCACGCCTACCAAGCTATACTGCTGTAAGCAGTAAGGTAATGCATAGTACGGGCAGTATGGCACTTAGTGACGTAGGTTGATCATAGTTTTCTTTTGGAAATAGGATGATTATAGTTTTGTTTTGTTTTTTTGTTTTTTTTTTAAAAGAAGGATGATTATAGATTTTCTTTTTATTATTAAAATAGGTTGATTATAGTTATCATTCTTTTTTTTTTTATACGTTAAATTTCTAACATACGTTACTCAATATTACAAGGGTATCCTTTTGTTTCTTTTTTTTGGTAATATTTTTTCATTTTTAAAAATGGATCTTATTTTTATATTATCAAATTTGTTTTTTTTTTTTAACAATTTTTCTATAACCATACAACTTCATCTCACTTTCACATCTCTATAATTTTTAACTCACTTTTAATAATAATAATAATAATAATAATAATAATAATAATAACAAAATCATATTTAAAAAAAAAAAAAGACACGTACAAAAGCTACGAATGACAACTTTTATACTTGTTTGCAAGTTTACAATATAGGTGACATAACAAAAAATTAAAACATACAAAAAAAAATCTTTTGCATTTAGGTTTGCAAGTGCCCATATTTCAAGAATAACGGTAGCCTAATAAATTTCGTTGGCGTTAATATCTAACGAGTTATGTTAATGACTCATGACCAATAAGTATTAAACTTAGAGACAAATATAAGAATTATGTTAATTTTATTTATTTTTTAAATAGTCTTAATGTGATTCATGGATATGATTAGTTTGTCTTAAAATTTTAGAATTTGATATCCTATTTAGATATGTTTTGTCATATATACAAAATGAAATATAAAGGAGCATAACTATTCAGACATCATTGTCTTCTCAGATTGTCAGACCTTGGTCTGGAATTTTCAGCACAAGCACTGACAGAACCACCCTGGGGGCAGCTGCCCCCACCCCCACCCCCACCCCATATATAGCCTTTGTATGTATATATGTATATATAGTACATGTTTTATATATAACTATATGAAAACAAATGAAAGTTAACAATTGATAAGCTTGTAGAGTTGGTAGGCATGTGGTTTTATTTAGAAAATGATGAGGGTTCAAATCCTAGCCCCAATGCTTGCTTTCTTTGCAACTTTTCGTATACATACATATTGCTTTTTCTATTAGAATTATTTTATCAAATTAATTATATTTTATATAGAGTTATGAATATTTTTATAAAGTTTTGATGTGTTTTATTTTCCGCCTATATCAAACAATATTTATAATGTATTTTGTAATTTAAGAATTTATTCGTATTTGATATTTGAACCTTGTGGCACTCGGTTTATACTCCCACATGGAAAAGAGTGAGTTCGAGCCTTAGTGGAGGCGACTGTTGATGACTCTTTGTGCTTCAATAGGTTGAGAAAGTAGTTATGAACATATATTACACTGTAACAAAGTTAGTAGTACTCAAAAAACATTTTTGAATTTAATTTACCTTTGCTTCTTCGCCCCCCCTCAACCGAAATCCTGGATACGTCACTGAGCACAAGATTGGAGCTCGTACCTATGCCGGTCACGTGGTCCAATCTTGTATTCATTTACTTTCATCTATTTCAGGTTGTTTTATTAGTTTTGTTAGCAGGGATGCCAATCGGGTAGCCCATTCTTTAGTTAAGGAAGAGGGGGCTGCTGCCACCCGTTCCGTTTGGAGGTTCACTCCTCCCTTGTTTTTGAACTCTTTGCTAAGTTAATATATGCGATTTGTTGGTTTTCAAAAAAAAAATAATAATAATAAGGAACCAAATATTGGTAGTAAAAAAAAAATAAGGAACCAAATACATACTGTAGTGTAATTTCAATCATCATCTACAAAATAATAATTTTAACAATATTTTTTTCGAATGATTTAAAAGCTACTTTCACAATCTGATATGTCACGGTCCACATAGCTTGTGGACCATAATCCAATATACATTTTTATAACTCATAATGTATATTATTCTAACACATAATGTACATTATCTTACTTCAGAAGTTTCATTATTCTAACACATAATATACATTATCTTACTCCAAAAATTTCATTATTCCAGATAATATAAATTATCTTACCCCAAAACTTTTATTATTCTAACACATAATGTACATTATTCTAACTCATAATATATATTATTTTAACTTATAAAATTGAGCGATTTGATTTTGGACTATCATCCAAACAACTGTGTAACCCGTAATTTGTCATCTTAACCATACCTCTTGACTATACCATCCTCTTTAGGCCATCACATAGTACCTAGTTGTGCATATTTAGTAATTGTAGGTGTTTAAATATCAATACATAAATGCATAAGTATATATATATATATATATATATATATATATATATATATATATATTCTAATTCGTCATCCAAAAGCAACTTGGCCAAAAAACGAAGTGACTTGCCCAAAAAAGAAGTGACTGGGGGAAAAGGATAAATGACTGAAAAATAAAAAAAAATGAAAAGAAAAAAAAACGGTGTTCTTTTCATAATTATTACAAACTTTAAAATGTTGGTAATATCAATGAAACAACCCATTCACCTTTTTTTTTTTCTTTATTTTCTAGTTGTTAATCAACTTAAATGGATGTATGAGTTTATTTTGTATTTCTTACAGGAGGTATTATTTTCACTTGAACTTGCTGCCCTTATATATAATGCTTCCTTAACACTGTTTATTCCTATTATATTTACTATTTATTAATCAAATTAATTCTTCTTTCTTTATTTATTTTCTTATAATTTTAATTTTTGCGTTTAATAATATTTTTGATGTAATTTTTTAATATATTAATGTTATGTACTAAAATTAAACTAAAATATTATAAAAAGTTGAATTGTAAATAAATTGAGTCATAATCAAATCCACACACACATATAATGGGATGAAAAGAGTATGTATATTAACATATTACTATAATATAATTGAAAAGGTATAATACTATGTATTAATGAATATTCTAACATTAGTATACAAGTAATACTACACTTTCATTTTTCTACTTTATATTTTAATTCTCCATTAATATCGTATTTAAAAAAATCACAATTTTATTTCTTAAAAATACATTTTATCACTTGTAATAGGATTGCATTACTGTTACTTCCTATAAGTTCAAATCGCAACACATACCAGATAATAGCTTCAAGTTTCCTTGGTCCTAAAACACATTTATCATTTTCCATTAGCATAAATAGTACAAATTTTCTGATTTTGAACAGGACAAAAAAAATTGGGTTCTGCAAGAGGGAGAGAGCGAAAGAGAGAGCGAAAAAGAGAGAGAGAGCATACTGACTTTTGATATTTGGTGTTGATCTCTCCATCATTCTTCACCTGAAAAATGAGGGATCAGAAGAAGGTCAAAGGTCTTTTTCTCACCTTCTTCTTGCTTCTTTGATTCTTTGTTTCTTTATTTCTTCCCAAGCTTCTTTGATTCTTGATAATCCATGTTGATATGGAGCATGCAAGTGTTTCTCGCTCTGCCCATTTACTCTGTGCTCCTATTTTCATACTTTGGAACGCTATGATGGAACATTGATGAATTTTAACTTTTAAACAGTAACCTTCTTGATCAGAAAGAGGATTGTTTATTTCAATGCTTCAAACACACACACACACACACACATAGGGTTCAGAAATAAGGAAATGCGTAGACGATATGATCTTTGTTTTCTCTTTTATGTGTCATTTTGTTGATGAGAAATTGAGAGCCAAAGGAAATTAGTTGTATGGTTGTTAATACCCTGCCCCTGGTGTCTCTGTAAGAACAACTCTGGTTTTCCCATTCTCTCCAATGATATAGAAGCATGAACTTTTGTCCTCTCTCTTTTATTTATTTCTTTCTTTCTTTTATGCACAGTACTATGCAGTAAAGTGAGTTGAATTTGAAATGCCATATTGCTTACATGAATTACTTTTCCTTTGATTAAATATCAGAACATTTCTTGAATCTGGGGTATTTTTATTTGATGTAAATATTTGTATTGCTGTTGGAGATGAACTTTGGGTACTTTACAAATAGGATTGTGAACTGTTCATGTTTTGCCTATGAGGCTGTTCCATGTAGTTTGGCTTTTGATTTATGTATGGCACTAAAAGAATAATCTCTGGTCATGTTCCATGTAGTTTAGTTTAGCTTTTGATTTATGTATGGCACTAAAAGAATAATCTCTGGTCATATTCCATGTAGTTTAGTTCAGCTTTTGATTTATGTATGGCACTAAAAGAATAATCTCTGGTCAGGATTGGAAGGAACGAGGGAGGGATGGCTTCCACACCACCTGCAGTTTGAAGTTCTGTGGAGATTGCCTTCTAAAACTTTGGCTTGGGCGAGGTTTGTTTCGAAAGAATGGAAGAATATTGTATCTGATCGCACGTTTATTAAGCTTCAGCTGAAACCCAGAGAGCCGCTATCAGGTTTCTTTATTCAAGGAAGGTATGAGTGGAGTGATGGTGATGTTAAATCTGTAAGCTACATAAGTGTGGATAGGGACTTCATCAAAGTTGAGAAAGGTGTTCTTAACTTTCTCCCGGAGAATGTGGTTATCCTGTCCTCGAGCAATGGCCTTATCTTCTGTCGTAGTAGCTTCCCTTGTTCAGAACCGGTGCTTTATGTCTGCAATCCTCTTAACAGGGAGTGGATAACTCTGCAGTGGCGTAATCTCCCGGAAGACAGCAGCACAGCGCTGATATTCGAGCCCTTCAAAAGCCAGATAGATGTTTCCACTGATTTTAAGGTTGTCACAGTTTGCCAAACATATATTGAGGAGGATGAAGATGAAGATGAAGATGAAGATGAAGATGTCGTTCAGTTCTCTTTTAAAATATATTCATCACAAACAAAAGTGTGGACAAAATCTAAAGCGATTTGTGTTGGCGGCTATAATTTGCAGAATAAGGCATGTGTCTTTGTTGAAGGAGTCATTTTTTGGCTTACTAATGGCGACCGCATCCTCATGTTTGATCCTGAGAGGGATCTGTCTTCGGTGTTTATGCAACCTATCCCCACTTCTGATCCCGATTTTACACCCGGAATGTGTATGGGAGAAGCTGAAGGCAGGCTGCAGTGCGTGCTAATCTCCGAGGATGGACTTAAAGTATGGCAACTCGAGAGTTGGTTTTCAGATCGCTGGTCACAAAAGCTCTTCATATCCCTGGAGGAGCTCAAGAAAGAGAATCCAGAGTGCATGTATCACATATCCGAGAAACTAGAAAGCCATCTCACGACCGACGACACTTTTCCTTGGATCAATCCTTTGTCGTTCAAGGTTACGACGTTGTTGCTGAGGATATCAACTGACATCTATGCTTCAACTTTGACACCAAGAAGGCCAAACTACTCTGCCCTTATTCTGCATTGGGACCCAACTCCATGTTCTCTCCCATTGTGATTCCATACACAATGAGCTTGGTCCCACTTGGTCCCACCTGAGCTTTTGGTGCCACTTCTTCACTTGGTTAATTGTAATGGCATTTTGCTTCTTTTAGGTTCCCTTCCTAGACCACACCCTGAGCTTTTGGTGCCACTTCCTCACTTGGTTAATTGTGGTGGCATTCTGCTTCTTTACTGTAAAACTTAAAACTTTGGCTACTACATCAAATACTTCAAACTTTACTGCAAAAGTGGAAAGTATAATTGCTTAGGTTTACCTTGTTTTTTGGGAATTAGTCTTTCGTTTTCGTTCTCTTGCAATATGACTATTTCATACAACTAACTCAAGTTTTTGGATAATTAGTTTAAGACATATTGAAATAATAGTCACGTGTCTTTCTATCTTGTTTTAAAACATTTTAGTTTGAACTATTGACATTTGTAGTCACATTAGACTCTTACTAATTTAATGTTGAGCTACTATTACTCAAGCTCCATATAGAAAGATTTGCCTTGATAACTACGGAGTATTATTCTACCACAGTGCTCGAACACAAGATATTGTTTAAAGAAAACGGCATATGTCAGTTCCTTCTTATCTCTAAATGTTTTTTCTTAAACATGTTTAGAATGACATTATATAGAACAGGTCGCCTAGGTGTCATCAATTCATCTCGAGCTGGAATACTCGAGAAGACAAGTTACCACACTCGAGATATGACTCCAAACTCATCTAATGCAATAAGAGCTTTCAAACTTTATTTACTTTATAGTTATTTGTAAATAATTTTCATCTCTATCATGAAGTTTAATTTTATGATGTAAATTTTAGATCATATCTCTTCATTTGCCCACATGGATTAAGAAAATTAACATGATTTCTTAAGTTTTTTTTTTATCATAATAATTGTAATGAATCTTATTGAATAAAACTTTAGCATACAAGCAAGTTTTATGTCACTTGATTCTTCAATTCATTTGATAATTGTATCATAAAATTTCAATTGAATCTAATTGAATTAAAACTTTAGCCACAAGCAAGTTTTATGTCACTAGGTTCTTCTGTCTATTTAGTAATTGAGATAACGGTTTCTTAATTGGATTTAATAGGATTAAAACTTTAGCCACAAGCAAGTTTTATGTCAATAAATCCCTCAACCCATTAGATAATACTTTTAGAGTTAATTCCTTTTTTTTTGGTTCTAGATTTATAGGTAGACCTGACAATTATGGACACGACCCGTTAACATGACACGAAATCGGACACGAAAATAACGGGTTAGTGTTTAGCCTTAACGTGTCACGGGTCGTTAACGGGTTGACCTGTTAAGGACTCGTTATGTTTCGTGTCTTAACGGTCAACCCGTTAAACCTATTAAGAACCCGTTTAACCCGGTTAATATTATCGTGTTAACCCGTATACACGAACCCGTTTATAGAAACCTGTTTACAACCCGCTAAGAACCATTGTCATGAATGAGATTACAAAAGATATCATGAACTTGACTAAGATAAATTTACTCCATTAGGTCATGATCCTACACCAATTATTGACGTTCAACGACCTGAATTTTGAATTTTTATTGTGTTCAATTTTATTCTAAAAACTAGTATGAACTTCTTTAATTAATTATGATTTTTGGATGTTATGTTATCATTTTGTAAATGTTATAAATTGAATATTTTTTAGTTTGTTTAATGGATTGAATTGTAGGTTTTTTTTTTTTAAATATTAATAGGTTTAGCGGGTTTAAACGGGTTTCGTGTCATATCGTTTCGACACGACCCGAAATCTGTTAACGAAACGTATCTATCGTGTCAACCCGCTTAACCCGTAAACAAATCGTGTTCGTGTTCATGTTAAAATTTTGAACCCGTTAACCTTAACGTGTTGTGTCTGTGTTTAGCCTTATCGTGTTCGTGTCGTTATCATGTCGACCCGTTAACAAATCCGTTTACACGAATTGCCAGGTCTATTTATAGGTGGCTATCCACTTTTAGTCCTTTTTTATTAGAACATCCATATTTGGTCCTAGTATTATTGTGACATGACCTTTTTTGGTCCTCTATCAACAAAACAGCTTTAATGTCGTTAAATACAAAGTCATTTCGGTCTTTAATTATGAATTTTTTCAAAAAATAAAATTAAAAATATAATGGGGACAACTCACATTGTATAAAATGATCAAAATGCCCCTGTATTTAACGACATTTTAACGATTTTGTTGACGGAGGACCAAAAATGGTCATACCACAATAATATTAGGACCAAATGTGGATGTTCTGATAAAAAAGGACTAAAAGTGGATAGTCACCTATAAATTTAGGACAAAAAATGGAATTAACTCGTACTTTTATCACAATTTTTAGAATTTATAAATTTAGTTCAATAATTCTATGTTTCATGGTTTGTATGGGTAAAACATGTACTACCTCCGTCCCATTTTGTTTGTCTGATTCGGTTAACGAGGCTTGACTGAAATTATTTTTAATTCAATTTTTCATAATATTAAATTTAGTATTAGTATATAAAATTTATATATTTAGAAACTACATTAAAAGTACTATTAAACACAAAAAATAAAATTTAAAAATAATTAAAAATTACTAAAGAAAATAAGCAATGAAGAAAGAGTTGGTTTGACCAATGAATAGTAAACATGACAGGTAAAATGGGACAGAGGGAGTATTTAGTTACTTCCCAAATTTAGCCACATTTAATAGTTCATCCACGAAGCTTGCTCGGTTCTTTGGGCTAACTGTAGTTACGTGATATATATGATATACCTCTTTCGAATTCCAAGAATAAAATGTATATTTTGAGCTAAATTCTAACTTAATATGTCCAACTATGGTGTGGGAGTTATGCCCTCATTAGTTATTCCTCTAGTTGGATTATAATTAGAACAAAAAAATTGATTATTTAGTATGCCCAACTAATGGTGGGGAATTATATCTTCATTATTTAGTTGGTCAAATCAATTATGAGTGTGTATATCATTAATTTCGCTAAAGAATATTTTAATCAGTGGAAGTTATCATTTAAAAAAAGATCATTAAAATGCTCCACTAAAGATTACACAAGTACTAATCTTATATTGTTCATATAAATTCATAAGTTCAAATTATTGAATATTTGGTTGTGCAACATGTTTATGAAAATGTTATAACAATATTAAAGAGTTTATTAGAACAAAAACATTTAACCTGTGGTGCACTGCTAATCAAATAAATTTTTTAACATTTAATAGAGTCTTTTTTAATAGAGTCTTTAATTTCTTCAAAATTGATCTTGGGTCACTTTAGTTTGTAAGGTTCAAGACAATTTTGCAAGACATAAAAGTATGACTGAAAATGTTCAGTTCATTTTGAGGTGGATCTTGAGATTATATGAGAAGTTAAAATGTATGTTTAACATTCTAAATATATGGATTGGACTTAGAGTTTTGGTTTGTTGTCTAATTAAGTTGTTGGAATGCTTTTATGACTAAACTGGCAAATTTTGCTATAGACTCATGTCCAAAACGCACGTCTAGAATAACGGTGCCACTACTGACACTGTTTCCTCATCCGGTGATTTCTATTATTTTTTTTGTTGTGAATATAGAGTTAAAAAATTGTAAATATAGATTCAAAAATTGTGTTATACTGTTGAATATAGAGTTCGTAATTGTGAATACAGAGTTATGAAATTATGAATATAAAGTTATGAAATTGTGAATATATAATTCTGTAATTGTCAATATAGAATTCAAAAATTACAAATATAGAGTTCAAAAATTGTAAATATAGAGTTCTGCAATTGTGAATATTTAGTTTTGTAATTTTGTATATTGAGATCTAAAATTGTGAATATTCAGTTCTAAAATTGTGAATATATATTTCTAAAATTGTGAATATAGAGTTAAAAAACTATAAATATAGAGGAACGAATTCTGAAGACAATCGGCAAGTTAACGGCAAGGAATGAAACAATTTTTTTTTTAAAAATTCAAACGGCGTTGTTTTGAAGCAAAACGACATCGTTTTGGACTTGGGTCATGGCATAACAACTGGACTAAACTATCTTTTGGCTATTTTGATGAGTGGGAGTGAGAGACATGTCAACTCCAAACTCTTAGCCGTTAGAGGTAGTGTTTAAGCTAAGTCACTAGTCATGGAATATAGTTAGCATTATGTTAATATTAAGAGAACTCTACTTAAAGGCATATTTTTAAGGATCTTAGAGATCATACAGTGTACTCTTTTGTACAATTTGGATGGTTTTCTCTTTTAAGTTGTGCATATATATATTTTATTTTGAGAAACATCCCTTAAGGTACCAAGAATAAACATTGGGTTTGTTCATAAAAGACTTAAGTTGGAGAATTAGAAATGCATGTGATACATAGAAGATATTACTCTTTCGAATAGAGGACATATCGCTATGATTCATGTGTTTTGTTTCTTGATGAGAGTTGTGCTAGCACTTGCACCAAGTGGGAGCGCAAATTAATTATGCTGTGGACCCAGGTCCAAAACTACGTCATTTTGTCTTTTTTTTTTATTAGTAAACATATTGCTGAATATAGAGTTGTCCAAAATTGTGTGAATGTAGAGGTTCCAAAGTGTGAATGTAGAGTATAGAAATCGTGAATGTAGACTTATAATTGTGTGAATGTAGAGTTGCCCAGAAATGTGTGAATGTAGAGTTGCCCAGAAATGTGTGAATGTGGAGGTTTCAAATTGTGAATATGGAGTATAGAAATCGTGAATGTATAGTTATGCATGTGTGAATCTGTAATAGAGTTAAGAAGTTCTAGCAACTTGTAGCCCTGTAATGTGTGAATGTGGAGTTCTCAAGTTCTGAATATGGAGTATATGACCTGTAAATATAGAGTTTTGAATGTGTGAATGCATAACAGTGGTAATATAGTTACTAAACATATAATCCTGTAATGTGTGAATGTAGAGTTTACAAATTGTGAATGTAGAGTACAGTGTATGTGAATGTAGAGTTTGTGTTCCACATTTCAGGCCAATATGTTTAGTAAAAAAAAAAAAAAAACAGCGTCGTTTTTGGACCCAGGCCTGGGTCCACGGCATAACTATTGAAGTGGGAGACCGTAAGACTTTTCCTTTACAAAATATATTACATATTGTTAGCCTTAATTATCTGGTGTAAGTGGACTAAGCCCATTAAGTAATTGGTTGGATTGGACATTTAGGTTTTTTTTCTGCATTCCACCATTATGCCTATATAAAGCCTGATGGGATGCATAGACATTATATCGCAGCAAATTATGCTATGGACCCGGGCCTAGGTCCAAAACGCGCGTCTCAAATATTTTGTGAATATTGAGTTCAAAAATTGTGAATATTTTTTTTTGAGAACAAAGTATTGTGAATATAGATTCAAAAATTCTGTTATACTTTTGAATATAGAGTTTTGTAATTGTGAATATATAGTTATAAAATTGTGAATATATAGTTATGAAATTGTGAATATAGCGTTATAAAATTGTGAATATAAAGTTTTGTAATTGTGAATATAGAGTTCAAAAATTATGAATATAGAGTTTAAAAATTGTGAATATAGAGTTCTGCAATTGTGAATATTGAGTTTTGTAATTGTGTATATTGAGATCTAACATTGTGAGTCCATGGCATAACAACCCTTATATAGCACCTAAAGTTATGATACTCATACTGCTCAGAAAATACCAATAAATCATCTAGGGTTGTTAGTCAAGTGTGAGACAAAATAGCTAACACTCATTTGATCTATCGTTCAATAGCCAACACAACAAGATATCAACTATGACTGGAGATTAACACGATTTTTGCTTCTGCTATTACGGGGTTAGGTTTCTCGTAGATTCATTCTATATGGTTAGACTACATTTAGATCTAGCATAGTTATCTTCATCCTGTGAATCCCATGAAAAATGTAATATCAAAATTTTGTGAGAGAGAGTAAAAGCTGGGAGTCGAATTTGGGAATAGTAATAATATTTTCCAAAGTTATATATATGCGTCCGCACACTTACCAAGCTATACTGTTGTAAGCTATAAGAGCATCATTTGTGGTGAACTATTTGGAGTTTTTGGTACAGTAAAAGCTTACATGGAGGAAAGAGAAGCAAGGTGAGAGCATCCTTAGTAGTGAACTATTTGGGTTTTTGGTACAGTAAAAGCTTACATGGAGGAAAGAGAAGCAAGGTGAGAGAAGAAAAAAATGGCTTGCAAAGCATGACTTTTGGAACAGTGATTGGCACTCACGGAATCGAATCTAGCAGCGCGTCAGACGCACCAAGTGCGCCTAGTGGGCGCATCAGTCGCGACTGACAACTCTTTTTTTATTTTCAAAATATGATTTGTTTTTTCCGCCTCATCTCATTTTCTCTTTACTAATTACACTTACAAAAACTCTTAAAAAAAAAAAAAACTCTACTAGTAAGGATGCTTCGAGAGAATAAAAAAAATTGCCTACAAAGCATGATTTTTGAAACAGTGATTGACACTCACGGAATCCAATGGAGCAGTGCGTCAGCACGCGTTAGGTGCACCAAGTGCGCGTGTACTGCATGCGCCCGCTGGGCGTGTCAGTCGCGTCTAACGCGGCTGACAACTCTCTCTCTCTCTCTCTCTCTCTTTCTTTTTAAAAATGATTTGTTGTTTTTCCTCTCCCATTTTCTCTTTCCTAATTAAACTTACAAAAACTCCTAAAAAAAAACTATACTAGTAAGGATGCTCTAAGGCCCTCCCCATTAGTTAATTAGGGAAGATTTTGTGAAGTTGACAGTTTGACCAGACCAGAGGCAATGGTTAAAGTATCAATGGCAGATTTAAGGGTGTAGGCTCCAGTGGTGTTAGCCCGACAGAAAATGTAGCAGTCATCCGCAAAAAAAACAAGTTTGAGATTGTAGGAGCTCCTCTAGCTATAGATATACCATGAATGATACCCTCCCTTTGTCTAGTGTGAAGGATTTGATGGAAACTTTCAAGGATCAAAATAAGCAGATAAGGAGAGATTGGATCACCTTGTCTAAGACCTTTGTTTGGTAAAACAACCCCTATTTCTCTGCCCTCCAACAGAATATTGTATGAAACAATGGATATCATTTCTCTAATCAGATTGATAAAGTGAAGAGAAAGCAAATTTATGAAGGAGAGCAAGTAAGAATTCCCAATTGACCCGATCAAAAGTTTTGCTCATGTCTAGTTTAACCCCCACGAAACCAGTAGCACCTTGCCTTTTCCGCTTAAGATAGTGGTTAATCTCGTAAGCAAGCATAATGTTATCAGTGATAAGACGTCCTGGGACAAAGGTTGATTGGGACTCAGACACGATGTGAGTGAGGAGAGGTTTAAGGCGATTGGCAAGAACTTTTGAGGCAAGCTTATAGAAAGTGTTGCAGAGGGAAATTGGTCTCAGATCACCCATAGTTTCAGGTTTTTTTTTTAGGAATAAGAACGATGTGAGTATGATTTGCATAAGCTGGGAGTTAACCAGTTTGGAAAAAACATTTGCAGAAACTTAGGAGTTCATGGCTAAGAATATCCCAGAAAAATTGAAAGAATCCTGGGTTTAGACCATCAGGGCCGGGGGATTTATGCGGTTTCATGTCAAAGAGAGCCAATTTCACTTCCTGGAGAGTGACCATACGACTAAGGGCAGAGTTATGAGCATAAAAAATCCTAGGTTCAATGCAGTCAAGAATAGGATACATATCTCCCACAGAATTGCTAAATAGACCATAGAAATAAGTTGTAATCAAAGAGTCAAGGCTAGTAGCTTTGTCGACCCATGAACCATCGTCAGCGAGCAGCCTGGAAATCCGGTTAATCTATTTTCTTCTCTGTAATGATTTGTGGAAGTAGGTCGAATTCATGTCACCGTTCTACAACCAAAACTGTTTTGCCCGCTGTCTCCAATAGTCGTTTTGTTGTTTGAGGACTCGAATGTATTGTGTTTGAGATTCCTTGAATAGATGAATGCCATAGCTGTCTCTCCTGTATTTTAATTTTTCCATCCGACCTTTCTAGTGATGATTCGGCGGAGGAAGTCTCTAGTAAAGCTCTTACCCCAATTCCAGATGGATTTCCCACATCGACCTAGTCTATCCATTAACGGTAAACCTTGAGTTCTTGCCCAGCTTTCTAGCATGACTTCTCTGCATAGAGCTTCTCGCAGCCACAAGTTCTCAAAGCGAAATCGGGGTCTCGGATTAGGGATTGGTGGAGGTACTATCTGGAGCAGTTGTTATGCCATGGACCCGAGTCCACATTGCAAGGTTATAAAATTGTGAACATGGAGTTATAAAATTATGAACATAGACTCGGGTCCACCTTGCGAGGTGGACCCGGGTCCATAGCATAATTTGCCTATCTGGAGGTGTAGTGGGAGCAGGGACGGACCTATGTTGTTAGTTAGGGGGGCCTTGGCCCCCCCCAAATTTTTTTTTTTTACTATTATACTGTATATATATATTATATATATTCTTGGCCAGTTGGCCACTTGGCCCCCCCCAACATATTTCCCTGCCCCCCCCCCCCTCCGCCCTTCTTAACTCTTAAATCCATAAAAAAAATTTGTCATTAGTTTAGAAAAAGCCAAAGAGTTGCAGGAAGTATGGAGTACTTTTGTTTTTTTTGAAAGTTGAAACCCACTAGCTTTTGTTTTATTATTATTATTATTTTATTTTATTTGCAAATGTTGAAAGTTGAAATCACTTGTTGTCTACTTTCCTCCACCGGCTCCAGTGCTCCACTCAGAAGAGTAATTGAAGATTTGAACACTAAAGAAATTAAGCAAGCTCACTCCTGGTTTCATTTACAGAGTCACTCTTTTTGGACTCCTGAGTTTCATCATCTTCAAATCATCAATTTTCTGTTCTTCTTCAACAATAAATCTGGTAATTTTTTTTATTTTCTTGTAGCTCTGAATAATTACTTTGTAAATTTGTATTCTTATATATTTTGTAGAATTGTAGAAGAATGAATTTATAAATTTATTAGGGGTAGTATTATAGAATTAGTATTGTAAATAGTTGTTGAATTTTGAGAACACTTGTTTGAATTTTGAAATCGTAATTGCATAATTGCATAAATTAATAAATATGTTGAAAAAAAAAAGAGAGAAGGAACTAAGGAAGTTGAAAGCATATACATAATACATGGAATTGTATTCAGATTTAAGACATATTGAACTTGGTTAGTTTAAAAAGAAAAACACGAAATTGTAAATAGTTTAAAAAATAAAATATTTTTTTGTAATTATAGTAGCATTATATATTTAATTATTTTAATGTTTAATTGACTTGGATAATTTAATTGTTTAATTGACTTACCAAATTATTAATATTGTGATTTGTGAATATTTGTGATTTCTGATTTGTGAACACAGGAAGATTGAACTATAGATCCTATAACGAAAAAGACACAAAGGATAGATAACTTTTTTAAAAGAAAAAATTCTGAAGATTCAACATCTCAAGTAAATTCATCTACAAGTATTGATCAATTGAATTCTGAGAGTCGTCCTGAAAAATCTCAAAGAATTGAAATCAATGAGAACTTTGACATTCAAGCATTAGAACGTGATCCGGGATTGCGACTGCCAATATGGAAGTGTCCTATTGACAAGCGTGATGAAATTAGGAGAGCTTATATTAAGGCTGGCCCATATCAATGTTTGCTTTCAAAGTATCCAAAATCGGGAGAAAAGCATGCTCGTAGTTTTCAAGCATCTTGGTTTAAATTATACCCTTCTTGGCTAGAATATTCTCCTAGTAAAGATGCAGCATTTTGTCTACCATGTTATTTATTTCATACTCAAGAGGGGCCTTCCGGATTGCATGCTTTTACAATCAATGGTTTTCGATCATGGAAGAAAGTTAGAGATGGAAAAAATTGCTCATTTTTAGCACATATTGGGAAAGATCTCACCTCCCCTCATCGAGATGCCGAGAAAGCTTGTGCGGATCTCATGAACCAACAATCACACATTGCACAACATATTGAGAAATTCACATCTCAAGAAGTAGTTGAAAATAGACTTCGATTGAGAACTGTAATTGAGGCAACGAGATGGCTTGCATCTCAAGGATGTTCTTTTAGAGGTGATGATGAGTCAATAACATCAACAAATCGTGGAAACTTTTTAGAGCTATTGGGTATCATTGCCTCTTTTAATGATGAAGTAACAAAAGTTCTTGATAAAGCCCCACGAAATGCAACATACACATCACCAAGAATACAAAAACAAATTTTGCAAGTGTTGGCAACTAAAGTAAAAAGTGCTATCCGAGAAGAAATTGGTGATGCAAAATTTTGTATCATTGTTGATGAAGCTCGAGATGAATCAAAGAAGGAACAAATGTCTATTGTCTTGAGATTTGTTGATAGAGATGGGTTTATACAAGAGCGATTTTTTGGAGTTGTTCATGTTAAGGACACTATTGCATCAACATTGAAAGAATGTATCTTTTCTATCTTATCTCATCATAATCTTGATGTTCAAAATATTCGAGGACAAGGTTATGATGGTGCAAGTAACATGCGTGGAGAATGGAATGGATTGAAAGCTTTAATCTTGGATAAATGCCCTTATGCTTATTATATTCATTGTTTTGCACATCGATTGCAATTGGCATTAGTAGCTTCTTCAAAGGAAGTCATCCCTATTCATCATTTTTTCACTCATTTGAACTCCATTATTAATGTTGTTGGGGCTTCATGTAAGCGCAACGACCAGTTAAAAGCTGTTCATGCCTCAAATATTGCTCATTTGCTTAGTATTGATGAGCTTGAAAGTGGGAAGGGTCTTAACCAAATTGGTTCTTTACAACGGCCAGGTGATACTCGTTGGAGTTCTCATTTGAAATCCATATCAAGTTTGATGAGAATGTTTAGTGCAACATGTGAAGTTTTACTAAACATTATTGAAGATGGAACTACACCTACTCACCGTGGAGATGCCGATGCAGCTTATGAGGTAATGACTTCTTTTGAATTTGTATTCATTATGCACCTCATGAAAAAAGTTCTAGAGATTTCTAATATGCTCTGCCAAGCTTTGCAACTCCAAACTCAAGATATATTGAATGCAATGCATCTTGTGACATCTACTAAATTGCTTATTCAAAAATTAAGAGATAATGGATGGGATGAACTAGTTTCAAGTGTGAAGTCTTTTTGTGAGAATGTCAATATAACTGTACCAGATTTTGATGCTCAATATATTGCAAGAAGAGGAAGGGCTAGACATCAACAAGATGAATTAACAATTGGACATCATTACAAAGTTGATATTTTTAATGCGGTGATTGATTCTCAATTGCAAGAGTTGAACAATAGGTTTGATGATAAAGCAATGGAATTAATTATTCTTAGTTCATCCCTTGATCCAAAAGAAATGCGTTTAGCATTCAGAATTGATGACATTTGCAAGTTGGTAGAGAAGTTTTACCCACAAGACTTTGCAGATTATGAGATTTTACAATTAAGAATGCAACTTGAACATTTTGAACATGTGAAACAACTTCATGATTTTAAAGCACTAGAAAGCATTTCTGATCTCTGTCAATGGTTGGTGAAAACTAGAAAGTTGGACATCTTTCCTCTTGTCTTCAGAATAGTAACTCTCATCCTCACGCTTCCCGTATCTACAGCTACTACAGAACGATCATTTTCTGCCATGAAAATAGTCAAGACTACACTCCGTAACAAGATGGGTGATCAATTTCTTAATGATTGTTTGTTAGTGTACATTGAAAAACAAATTGCAAAACAATTTAGTATAGATTCAATTATAGATGATTTCCGTGATATGCAAGAGAGACGTTCTAAATTTTAGTAGATTTGTAATGTAATGATTTATTATTTTTTTTAAAGAAAAGAGTAATGATTTATGTTAGTATATATTAAATGAGTATTTTATAGAGCAGTGTATGCCACGACATCAGCTGATCGGCCCCCCCCATCGTGTAATCCTGGGTCCGTCCCTGATTGGGAGATGGTCGCTTCTCGGCACAGTAATAGAAGAATCCCTAGCAAGAGAGAAAAGTTCGCCCCATGAGTCAAAGATAAGTATACGGTCCAATTTTGCCTCGATCCAGTGTGGAGTTCCCTTCGATCGTTCCCAAGTGAATTGGTAGCCATCAAAGCTATAATCCCTAAGTTCGCTTGGCTCAACAGCATCGCGGAAACCTTTGATCAGTCTCATAGGCTGGGGGTTCCCTCCACGTTTCTCGTCTTGGTGAAGGATGTCATTGAAGTCATCCATGACAACCCAAAGGAGGTGGTCTCTTGCTGAAAGGTGCTTGAGGAAATTCCATGATTTAACTCTCCGGTGTCTCTTGGGAACACCATAAAAACCGGTGAAACGCCACTCAGGTTCTCCAGGACATAAACGCACAATAGTGTCGATGTGGTGTTTAGAGTAGGATTTGATTGCGACTTCCAGACCCTCTCTCCAAAATATAGCTAGACTGCCACTAGAGTTTCAACAAGAAAAACAACGCCGGGTTTGTTTAAGTGGACTAGGCCCACTAAAATCTGAACCGCCGATGGGTTCCCAAGCCCACGACAGTTCCAAGACAAGAGACTCATTGTGTTGGGCGAGCCTGATCCACAGGTCCCACCAAGTGCAAGTTTTTTTGAAGGATTGTTGGTCCATTAAGATCAACAGAAAAAGAAGTGGGCTTATCATTTGGGCCGTCAGTATCCACGCGCCTGCGATTTTTGATAAGTGCATATTTGATCATATTTAATCCCCATATTTAACCTTATTTGTCCACTAGATTGTATAAATTGTGATCATTATAGCCTTGATTTTCTTTACTTTGATTAATGTTTGCAACTATCATCTTATTTGGAATAAAGTAAAGAAAATTAGGCCGTATTGCATTTAATGGGATGATTTAGAGAAATCCTAAGTTTAATTTGTAATTTTCATCTTTAATAAGCCATCCTAATGTGTTTAATTGCTAGTAGGAGATATCAGGGAAATCATGAAGACAAGGAGGATCATGAAGGGAC